>NW_016107786.1:582742-587006 GCF_001604975.1 Cebus imitator | reverse complement strand
AAGAACTTGCTTTATGTAACTGGGTGCTCCTGTATTGGGTGCATATATATTTAGGATCCTTAGCTCTTCTTATTGCATTGATCCTTTTACCATTATGTAATGCCCTTCTTTGTCTCTTTTGATCTTTGTTGATTTAAAGTCTATTTTATTAGAGATTAGGATTGCAACTCCTGCTTTGTTTTGCTTTCCATTTGCTTGGTATATCTTCCTCCATCCCTTTATTTTGCCTATGTGTGTCCTTGCACATGAGATGGGTTTCCTGGATACAGCACACTGATGGGTTTTGACTTTTTATCCAATTTGCCAGTCTGTGTCTTTTGATTGGGGTATTTAGCCCATTTACATTTAAGGTTAATATTGTTATGTGTGAATTTGATCCTGCCATTTTGATGCTAGCTGGTTGTTTTGCCCGTTAGTTGATGCAGTTTCTTCATTGTGTTGATGCTCTTTATCATTTGTTATGTTTTTGGAGTGGATGGTACTGGTTGTTTCTTTCTATGTTTAGTGCTTCTTTCAGGAGCTCTTGTCAGACAGGCCTGGTAGTGACAAAATCTCTCACCAGTTGCTTGTCCATAGGGGATTTTATTTCCCCTTTGCCTATGAAGCTTAGTTTGGCTGGATATGAGATTCTAGGTTGAAATTTATTTTCTTTAAGGATATTGAATATTTGTCCCCACTGTCTTCTGGCTTGTAGAGTTTCTGCTGAGAGATCTGCTGTGAGTCTGATGGGCTTCCCTTTGTGGGTAACCTGACCTTTCTCTCTGGCTGCCCTTAGCATTTTTTCCTTCATTTCAACCCTGGTGAATCTGAAGAGTATGTGCCTTGGGGTTCCTCTTCTTGAGGAATATCTTTGTGGTGTTCTCTGTATTTCCTGGACTTGAATTTTGGCCTGCCTTGCTAGGTCAGGAAGCTCCCCTGTAATATCCTGAAGAGTGTTTTTCAGCCTGGATTCATTCTCTCCGTCACATTCAGGTATACCTATCAAATGTAGATTAGGTCTTTGCACATAATCCCATATTTCTTGGTGGCTTTGTTCATTTCCTTTCACTCTTTTTTCTCTAAGCTTGCCTTCTCACTTTATTTCATTGAGTTGATCTTTAATTCAGCTATTGAAACTTGTGTGTGGTTCGTGAAGCTCTCATGTTGTGTTTTACAGCTCCATCAATCCATTTATATTCTTCTCTAAGCTGTACATTCTTATTAGCGTGTCATCAAACCTTTTTTCAAGGTTCTTAGTTTCTTTGCATTGGGTTACAACATGTTCTTTTAGCTCAGAGAAGTTTGTTATTACTCACCTTCTGAAGCCTGTTTCTCTCAATTCATCAGACTCATTCTCCATCCAGCTTTGTTCCCTTGCTAGTAAGGAGCTGTGATCCCTTGGAGGAGGAGAGGTATTCTGGTTTTGTGTGTTTTCGTTCTTTTTGTGCTGGTTTCTTCCCATCTTTGTGGATTTATCTACCTGTGGTCTTTGTAGTTGGTGACTTTTGGGTGGGGTCTCTGAGTGGACGTCCTTTTTGTTGATGTTGAAGTTATTTCTTTCTGTTTTATTAGTTTTCCTTCTGACAGTCAGGCCCCTCTGCTATAGGACTGCCGGAGGTCCACTCCAGACTCTGCTTGCCTAGGGATCACCTGCAGCACCTGCAGAACAGTAAGGGTTGCTGCCAGCTTCTTCTTCTGTTATTTTCATCCCAGAATCATACCCGCCAGACGTCAGCCTGTGCTCTCCTTTATGAGGTGTCTCTTTGGATATACAGAGGTCAAGGAGCTCCTTGAGGAGACAGTCTGTCCCTTATAGGAGCTGAAGTGCTGTGCTGGGAGCTCTGTTGTTCCATTCAGAGCTGCTGGGCAGGTACATTTAAATCTGCTGCAGTGGAACTCATAACCACCTTTTTTTTTTCCCCAGGTGCTCTGTCCTGGGAAGGTGGGGCTTTATTTATAATTTCCTGATGTGCTTCTGCCTTTTTTTCAGACATGTCCTGCCCAGCAAGGAGGTAGCCTAGTCACAGTCTGCAGGCAGAGGTGTTGCTGAGCTTCCATGGGGTGTGCTCAACTTCTGTATGAACTTCCTTGCTGTTTTGTTTACAGAGGTATAGTTAGAACTGCTTCAGTAATGGCTGTCTGCCTCAGTAATGGCAGACTACCTCAGTAATGGTGTACTGCCTTGGTTATGGTGGATTGCCTTGGTAATGGCAGACTGCATTGGTAGTGGTGCACTGCCTCGGTACTGGCAGATGCCCTTCCCCCCACAGAGCTGGACCATCCCAGGTCCAGCTGCGCTTGCCACGAAACTCTCAATGTAGAGCGTTTCTGATTGCTGGTCCTTGTGGGGGTGAGCCCTGCCGAACCAGATCACCTGGATCCCTTTTTCAGCCCCCTTTTCTCAGTTGAATGGGCTGCTCTGTCTTTCAGGCATTCTAGGCACCAGTTGAAACGGCCGTCCAGATTTGTGTAAGTTTTTATGCAGAGACCTGCTGTCCTGCTGTGCCAGCTGAAACAGCCGTGCTGGAAACTCCTGATGCCTTTCAACCTGGGAATCTCCTGGTCTGTGGGCAGTGAAAACTTGTTTGGTAATGCGGTGATCACTCAGCCTCTGCATTGTTTTCACTGGGAACTGCACTCCAGAGCTGTTCCTATTCAGCCATCTTGGATCCTTTCTTGCAATTGTGTTGATTAAGCATAAAATCTAGGGGTGGGTCTCAGGCTAAAGACTGCTCTCTTAACATCCTAGAAGCAGAATAAAAAAACTATTTGCGTGGTTGTGAAGGTTCTTTTTGGGGTTGATTTCCAATTTTATTCCACTGTGGTCTGAGAGAGTACTTGATATAATTTCAGTTTTCTTAAATTTGTTTAGACTTGTTTTGTGGTTCATCATATGGTCTGTCTTGGAGAATGTTTCACATGCTGGTAAATAGAATGTATATTAAGCAGTTGTTGGGTAGAATGTCTGTAAATATCTGTTAAGTCGATTTGTTCTAAGATATAGTTTAACTCAATTGTTTCTTTGTTGACTTTCAGTCTTGGTGACCTGTCTAGTGCTATCAGTGGAATGTTAAAGTCCCCCACTATTATTGTGTTGCTATCTCATTTCTTGGGTCAAGTAGTTGTTTTGTAAATTTGGGAGCCCCAGCGTTAGGTGCGTATATATTTAGGATTGTGATATTTTCCTGTTGGACTGGTCCTATTATCATTATATAATGTCCCTTTTTGTCTTTTTGAACTGCTGTTGCTTTAAAGTTAGTTTTGTCTGATATAAGAATATCTATTCCTGTTTACTTTTGGTTTCCATTTGCGTGGAATATCTTTTTCCACCCTTTTACCTTAAGGTTACGTGAGTCCTTATGCATTAGGTGAGTCTCTTGAAGACGGCAGATACTTGGTTGGTGAATTCTTATCCATTCTGCCAATCTGTGTATTTTAAGTGGAATATTTAGGCCATTTATATTCATCGTTACTATTGAGATGTGAGGTACTATTCTATTAATCATGCTATTTGTTGCCTGAATACCTTTTTGTTTCATTGTGTTTTTGTTTTATAGGTCCTGTGAGATTTATGCTTTAAGGAGGTTCTGTTTTGGTGTATTTCATGGGTTTCTTTCAAGATTTAGAGCTCCTTTTAGCAGTTCTTATAGTGCTGGCTTGGTAGTGGTGAATTCTTTCAGCATTAAAGACTATATCTTTCCTTTGTTTATGATAATTATTTTGTTTAAAAAGGCAAAAAATCAAACCCCAATCCTTCTAACTTATAGTTTCTGCTGAGAAATCTGCTGTTAATCTGATAGGTTTTCTTTTATAGGTTACCTGTTGTTTTTACCTCACAGCTCTTAAGATTCTTTCCTTCATCTTGCCTTTAGCTAACCTAATGACTGTGTGCCTAGGTGATGATTTTTTTGTGAAAAATTTCCCAGGTGTTCATTGAGCTTTTTGTATTTAAATGTCTAGATCTCTAGCAAGACCAGGGAAGTTTTCCTTGATTAATCCCTCAAATATGTTTTCTAAACTTTTAAATTTCCCCTCACCCTCGGGAACTTCAATTATTCTTAGGTTTGGTCATTTAACATAATTCTAAACTTCTTGGAGACTTTGTTTATTTTTAAAAATTCTTTGTCTTTGTTGATTGAGTTAATTTGAAAGCCTTATCTTCAAGATGTGTAGTTATTTCGTCTACTTGTTTGATTCTGTTGCTGAGACTTTCCAGTGTATTTTGCATTTCTCTAAGCGTGTCCTTCATTCCCAGAAGTTGTGATTGTTTTTATTTATGCTGTCT
>NW_016107786.1:580327-582664 GCF_001604975.1 Cebus imitator | reverse complement strand
TTTTTTTAAGTTGGACTTTACCTTTCTCTGGTGCCTCCTTGATTATCTTAATAATCAACCTTCTGAATTCTTTTTCTGGTAATTCAGAGGTTTCATCTTGGGTTGGATCCATTGCTGGTGAGCTAGTGTGATCTTTTGGGGTGTTAAAGAAACTTGTTTTGTCATATTACCAGAATTGTTTTTCTGGTTCCTTCTCATTTGGGTAGACTATGTCAGAGGGAAGATCTGGAGCTCAAGGGCTACTGTTCAGATTCTTTTGTTCCCCACAGGGTGCTCCCTTGATATGGTACTCTCCCCTTTCCCCTAGGAATATGGCTTTCTGAGAGCTGAGCTGCAATAGTTGATATTTCTCTTTTGGATCTAGCTACCCAGCAGAGCTACCAGGATCCAAATGAGGACTAGGGAGTTTCTGCACTGAGTCCTGTGATGTGAAATGTCTTTAGGTCTCTCAGTCCGGGATACAAGTACCTACTCTGGTGGAGGTGGCAGAGGAGTGACGTGGACTCTGTGAGGGTCCTTGGTGGTAGTTTTGTTTATTGTACAAGTTTTGTGTTGGTTGGCCCCCAGCCAGGAGGTGGTGCTTTCAAGAGGGCATCAGCTATGGTAGTATAGGGAGGATCAGGTGGTGGGTGGGGCCCTAGAGCTCCCAAAAGAATATGTCTTTTGTTTTCTGCTAACAGCACAGATACAGAAAGATCATCAGGGCGGGAAATGTTAGGTTTGTCTGAACTCAGAGTCTCTTTGGGAATAGCTTGCTGTAGCTGCTGTGGGGGATGGGGTGTAGTTCTTAGGCCAATGGAGTTATGTTCCCAAAGGCATTATGGCTGCCTCTGTTGCGTCATACATGGCAGGGGGAAAGCTGCACCAGGGAAGTGGGAAAGCAGGCAGTTATACGCCTCACCCAGCTCCCAAGCAGCCCAAAAGGCTGGTCTCACTTCCACCATGCCTCCCCAACAGCATCTAGTTTATTTCCAGTCAGCAGGTAGGCAGGGCTAAGAACTTGCCCCAGGATACCAGCCTCCCAGCTGAGAAACCAAGTAGGGCTTTCAGATTTCATGCCTCTTTGCCTGTTGTGGTTTCTGTGCTGTGTCTGCACTCTTGATTTGCCCTCACCCCAGGTTCTGTCCAGAAAAGTTTGCATTTAGTCAAAATTGTTACAAAGTTCAGCTGCAATTTTTCCTTTCCCTGTGGTCTTTTCCCAGTTCCTCTGGCAGCCCTCCCCAAGGATCTCTGTGAGACAGTTAGAAATGGCTTCCCTGGTGACTGAGAGAGCCCACAGGGCTCTTTTTGCTGCTGTTTCTACCTTGTATTTTGCTTGGCTCTCTAAATTCATCTCAGGTCCAGGTAAGGTGAGATCCTTTCCCCATGATCTAGACCTCCAGGTTTCCCAGTGAGGGTGTGTTTTTGGGGGTAGATGACCCCCCTTTCACACTTAGAGCACTCTCAGTTTTTTTTGCTGTCTTTAGGGGCCTGTAGCAGTAATCTACTTTCTTCAGAGGGTCTGTGGAGTCTCTTGGCTTTCCAGATAATGTTCCTGTGGTAGTTCTCAGAGCAAAAGTTCATGATGTGAATCTCCACACACTGCTGTGTTTATCCAAGATACAGCTGCGAGTTAATCCTCCCATTCAATCGTTGATGGGCATTTGAATTAACCACATATCTTACCTATTGTAAATCATGCTGCAGTAAACATGGAAGTGCAGATATCACTTTGACATACTGATTTCCTCTTCGTGGCATGTAGATCCAGTAATGGGATTGCTGCATCATATGGTAGTTCTATTTTTAATTTTTAAAACAACTTTTATACTGTTTTTAATAATGGCTGTACTACATACATTCCCAAAATAGTGTATAAGGTTTCCCCTCTCTCTACATCCACACTAGCGTTAATTACTTTTTGTCTTTTTAATAATAGCTATTCTAATTGGAGTAAGGAGATATCTCAGTATGGCTTTGATTTGCATTCCCCTGAAGATTAATTATGTTGAGCATTTATTCATATATCTGTTGACCATTTGTGTGTCATCTTTGGAGAAATGTGTATTCAGGTCTTTTGCCCATTTCAGAATCTAGATTATTTGTTTTGTTGTTGTTATTTTTCTATTGAGAGTTGAGTTCCTTATGTATCCTGGATATTAACCCCTTGTCAGGTACATAGTTTGCAAATACTTTGTCCTGTCAGTTGTCTGTTCCCTTTATTGAGCATTATCTTTGCTGTGCAGAAGCTTTTTAGTTTGATGTAATCCTGTTTGTCTTTTTTTGCTTTTGTTACCCATGCTTATCAGGTCTTATCCAAAAAAACCTTTGTCCAGACCAGTGTCATGACACATTCCC
>NW_016107786.1:556002-577451 GCF_001604975.1 Cebus imitator | reverse complement strand
CTTGCTTATGAGATGGATCTGGATACAGCGAACCGATGGGTTTTGACTTTTTATTCAATTTGCCTGTCTGTGCCTTTGATTGGGGCATTTAATCCATTTAAATTTAGGATTAATATTGATATTTGTGAGTTTAATGTTGTTGTTTAATGCTAGCTGACTATTTGCCCATTAGTTGATATAGATTCTTCATTATGGAGATACTCTTTACTTTTTGGTAAGTTTTTTGGATGACTGATACTGGTTGTTTTTTTGTGTGTATAGTGCTTCTTTCAGAAGCTCTTGTAAAGCAGGCCTGGTGGTGATGAAATCTCTGAGTGCTTGCTTGTCCATGAAAAATTTTATTTTTCCTTCATTTACGAAGCTTAATTTGGCTGGATATGAGATTCTGGGTTGAAAATTCTTTTCTTTGAGGATATTGAATATTGACCCCCACTCTCTTTTAGTTTGTGGAGTTTCAGCTGAGAGATCTGCTGTGAGTCTGATAGGCTTCCCTTTATGGGTAACCTGACCTTTCTCTCTAGCTGCCTTTAGAATTTCTCCTTTATTTCAACCCTGGTGAATCTAACGATTATGTGTCTTGGGGTTGCTCTACTTGAGGAATATCTTTGTGGTGTTCTATGTATTACCTGAAGTTGAGTATTTTCCTGCCTTACTAGGTTAGGAAAGTTTTCCTGAATAATATCCTGAAGAATATTTTCCAGCTTGGATTCATTCTCTTCATGACATTCAGGTACGCCTATCAAATGTAAATTAGGTCTTTTCACATAGTCGCATATTTCTTGGAGACTTTGCTCATTCCTTTTTGCTCTTTCTTCTCTAATCTTGTCTTCTCATTTCATTTCATTAAGTTGGCCTTTGACCTCTGATATCAATTTGTCTGTTAAAACCTGTGCATACTTCGCGGAGTTCTCGTATTGTATGCTTCAGTTCCATTAATTCACTTACATTCCTCTCTAGATTGTCTATTCTCATTAGGATTTCGTCAAACCTTTTTTCAACGTTCTTAGTTTCTTTGCATTGGGCTAGAACATGTTCTTTTAACTCACAGAAATATCTCATTATCTACCTTCTGAAGCCTAAATCTGTTAATGGAACGCGCTCGTTCTCCATCAGGCCTTATTCCCTTGTTGATGAGGAACTGTGATCCCCTGTAGAGGGAGAGGGATGCTGATTTTGGGTATCTCAGCCTTTTTACGCTGGTTTCTTCCCATCATTGTAAATTTATCCACCTGTCGTCTTTATAATTATTGACTTTCAAATTAGGTCTCTGAGTGGACGTCTAACTTGTTGATTCCCAGCGCTGGAATCTGAGCAACCCACTGCCCCGGCCAAAACAGCGGCGTTAAGATTCATAGTGCTTTTCTGCCTGGGAATCTCTGGTCTGGCTTCCTTCTTGAGTCCCTTTTTCAGTTGTCTGAATAGGCGACCCTGCCTTCCCGGAACTCCAAACGTCGACCAAAAGGGGACCCAGTCCCGTTTACTCTGCACCAAGAACTGCCGTGCCAGGGCGCCAGCAAAACCGCCGCACGGCCACAAGAGTTGCGCTGGAGACCCGTGGGGCTACTCCGCTGGGAATCTCCTGGTCTGCGAGCAACAAAAATTCATCTGAAAGTGTGGTGTCCTCTTGTTCTCTGTGCTTTCACTGGGACCCACAATCCTGAGCTGCTAGTAATCAGCCATCTTGGATCTCTTTCCCATTTATTGCTTTTAAAAATATGTTTGGTAGAATATAGCACTATGGCCATTAGGTCATGGTTTTTTCTTTGATGGGAGACTTTTTATTACTGATTTAGTTTCGTTACTTGTTATTGGTGGGTCTAGGATTTCTATTTCTTTGTGATTCAATATTAGCAGGTTGTATGTTTACAGGAGTTTATCAGTTTTTTCTAGGATTTTCAATTTGTTGGCATATAGTCCATAATAGTCTCCCCTATGATGTTTTTATATCTTTTGTAATGCCTCCTTTTACTTCTCTGAGTTTGGCTACAGCAGTTCAGCTGGGGAACTATTGTATGTGTGCATGGCGTCCTGGCGGTAGAGCCACAGGGATGGCGAGATGCAGTGGCTACTGGATCCTGGAGAAGAACACACTCTCACAGTGCCTCTTGTTACAAGATGGCACCATGTTATAGCAGCTTGGGTCATGGAGGGAGAGGGGGCAAACATGGACTTCTCTGGAGCAATGCAGCTGTGTAAAATTCTGCCAGCTCCCCAAACTGTGCTCAGAGCCTGTGCATATTCTTTCTAATAGCATATTCTTTCTTTCTTGAAAAAATATTTTATTTCTGGCTTTTGACTGCTGTGGTAGATTGTAAAAATGGCCACAGATCATTCTACGTCTTCTATCTATGATCTAGGGAAGTGCTCTGCCACACTGATCCCAGGCTGGCCTTGTGATTTCCTTTGGCCAATAGGACATTAAAAAACATGATGCAAGTGAAGGCTTGGAAAGTCTTTGGGGCTTACTCTCTTCCTGAGCTTGGGAACTCTGTAATCACTACCATGTGAATAAGCATGAATTAGGCTGCTGGATAATGAGAGACGCATGGCTAAGTCATCCTTATCGCCTGAGCTGATATTCAGCCAACTGCCTGACATGTGACTGTGGCCATCCTAGACCACCTAGCCCCAGCCAACCTGGCCCAACCAGAAGAACCATGAGCTGAGCCACTCAATAGTGAGAGATGAGAAGCATTTGTTGTAATAAATTTTTGTTTAGGCCACAGACTTTTGGGATGGTTTATGACATAACGAAAGATAACTGATAGATATTCTATTGTGAAAATAATGGCTTGCATTTTTTCCAAATGTCAATATCATTAAAGAAAAGAAAGACCAAAGAACTGTTCCATATTGGAGGAGAGTAAAGAGGCATGGAAATAAAATACAAAATGTCATACTGGGTTGGACCTTGAATTAGGTGGAGGAAATGCTTTAAATGACATTGTTGGGATGCTTAAAATTGGAATATGAACTGTAGAATAGAAAAAAATAATACGACAATATTAATTTTCTCAAATTTTATAATTTTATTGTGGTTATATATGAAAATATCCTGTTCTTAGGAAATACACACTAAAGTATTATGAGGTAAAGTGGCATGATTTATGTAATCTACTCTCAAATAATGTAGAAAAACTAACAATATATGTGTGTGTGTGTGTGTGTGTGTGTGTGTGTGTGTGTGTGTCAGTGAGAGAGAGCCAGAGACAGAGAGAGAAGGAAGGAGGGAGGAGGAGAGAATTATAAAGCAACTGTGGCAAAATGTTAAAAATTGAGCAGTCTGGGTAAAATCTTATGAGAGTTATTTGTACTAGTCTTGTATTTTTTAACTTTAAAAATATTTCAAAAAAATCTTGACAATTGAGAAAATAAAGAAATAATTGATACAGCTTCCTCTAGAAATTTCCTAACAATATTATCTCAATACATTTGTTTCAGGCAAAGCCAAGATACTCATTTATGTAGCCATCAGACCTGGGGACTTATGATTGAAATTGGAATTGAAGAATGTTGGAATCATGTTCATTTCACGTCAACTACGTGTGAAGAGAAATAGAAGTCCTTTAAAGGTATGGGGTAGGGAAAGGATGCTGGATAGGGAGGAGAAAAATCTGGATTTTTTTTTTGTCTCGGTCATACCATATGTCTTAAAACAAGGTATTCAAGTCTCTTGGCCTCAATTTTATCTTGGACTAAATGGAAAGGTAATCTCTTAAACTTCTCACTGATGTTAAAATTTATAGAATCACTTATAAAAGGAAGTCAAATGTGTTGATCAGTGACTGCTAGTGTTGTAATCTTAGTGGCCTTTTGTTATTATGTGATAACTCCACATGACAAGTATTTATGGGTGCCTTGTTCAGTATGTAGAAGCATATGAGCATAGGCTTGAGTTATTATGTAGTTACCCCTGTGGAAACCAGGCTATCTGGAGGTGATATTAGTAGATAATGGTTTTTACATGATTATGATGATATTGAAAGTTCTATTGATGATTATGGTAATATATAAATTGCAAGGACTGGGGTTGGTTAGGATGACTCCCCACCCCCACAACACATACACATACACAGACACAACTTAACTCCCCCAGCATACCAAAATGACAAAAGAAAAAAGAATCACAGTGACAGAAATGACAGGGTGACATATGGAAGAGAAAGACACATTATAATCTGGAAGACATGTAGTGGATTGCCCATAGGGAAGACTTGTATTTTTAGCAGCACTAAAACTTAGCGCAAATAAGAATGCCAGGGTCATTGTGAAAAAAGTGACCTGGACCCTTTTGCAATTGTCAGGGTTTAGATATAACAGAAATGGCCTGATTTAGACATGTGGTAGATATCTCTGGCTCTTGATACCCTGCAGTTTTATTCTGTGTCCTCACCCCCTCCTCACTCTTTATGTCTTATTTTCACATTTCTCCCCTCTTGCTCCTTTTACTCTTTTATTCCCTTCCAAAGGCTGTGGCACTTGTGAGCAATATTTAAGCCCTTTGGGGGTCTCTCAGGGGACAGACACTATTATATACACTTTTTACTGATGTAAGTATATAGCTTAGTGAATTTCCACAAACTGAGTGTACCCAGTAACTAACATCCCCATCCAAAACGAGAACATTACCTGCATCCCACAAGCCATGTTCATGTCTATTCCCTTGCAATATCTCCCTCCAAGGGTAATGATCTTTCTGTCTTCTAACAGTACAGATTAATTTTGTCTGTTTGGGACTTTATATAAATGGAATCTATTCTATTGTATCTTCTGCTTGATATGTGGTTGTGAGATTCATCCATATTGGTGCACATAGCTACAGTTTATTCATTTTCATGTTGTGTAGCACTGTGTGTAAGATACACCACAATCTGTTTATTCATTGTACACTTGGTAGGCGCGAGTATATTTCTGCTTTTTAACTATTAAGAACAGCACTGCTCTGAACATTCTGGTACTTAACTTTTGGCAAATGTATGTATTTGTTGGGTGCATATCTGGGAGTTAGTTGCTGGGCTGCGGGAGATGTTATGTGGTCAACTTCAGGAGATGCCATGAGGACACTATTTTACGAGTGCCTTTTATGGGCCAAGAACTTGCCATGTCATTACAGTGATCTTCTTATGAGGGTATGCTGCTGAAGACATTGAAGTTTGAAAGGGTTAAATAAATTATGCAAGGTCTCTCATTGCTTGGGCTGGAGCAGGGATTAGAACCTAGCCTGGTTTGACTTCAAAGCCTTTTTTGTTTTTTTTAATGATGTCCTCCTATTAGTTTCTGATCTCTGGTTTAGAACTATGAAGGCCTATTTTCATATCATTTAAGGATAAATGTCAGCAGCTTTCTGAGCAAAGCTATTTGTTTTATTGTTAACATTTCTAGCTATAAAAACCTTTGATGGGTATGTTCCCTAGAAATGCTGGCAAGAGGCAAGGATACAAAATAGTAGACATCTGTTTTTTTCTGTTCCCAGGTGAGTCATAGATGGTTTCCTGTCCCCCAGAGACTTGGGCTCCCCTTTCATGGCATAAAGTTGTTGCTGGCAAATCAGAAACATTTCCTACAACCCTTGTGCCTAGTAGAATGTATAACAAGCTCTCACCACAGGAATATGAGTAGAAGTGATGTATGTCATCTCCAAGTATAAGTAGCTGGAAACAGGTGTTCCTTCTCTTTATCTTTTCCTGTATACCAAACAGATACAGAGGATTTGGCAGTAGACTTTGAGCCCATGGTGATGGTGGAGCCATTAAGGGAGTCTGAGTCCCAAATCACTGCTTAGAAGAGAGGAAGGCTACCTGCCAATCAGATACTTTGAGTGACTGACAGACATCCGTTGTGTTAAGCCTCTAAGTTTGTGGGCTTCTTTGCTACAGTAGCTAGCAAATATACCAGGGAAGTCCCCACAGTCATCCCACTATTTTCCCCTGCCTTAATCATTTGGATTCTGAAACTTTCTCTATGGCTGAAACCTGGAAAATACGTTTGAGGATCATAGGAATTGAGTGCTCTGCTTCTCAGAGCCTTGATCTGATTATCTTTGTGAATCATCTTCAGCCCCTTTATTTATTGCATGTCCTGTGACAATGTAATGCAATTTTATGTTATTTTAGCCTTTGAAACTCTTTGTTGTTTGTAAAGGAACCCATTACAGACTGAAAAAGGGCCTTTTCATGGCTGCAATGGAAAACTTACTGGAATTTCTTTTTCTATGTAGCCAAGCATTTGTACAGCCCTTTAACACTTTTCAGACGTCAAGCTTCATAGAAGCTTTGTGACATTGGACAGGCAGCTATTATTATCTTTATTGGGCAGTTGAATGACCAATAAATGAAATGCAGAGAGGTTAAGTCACACTAGACTAGAGTCCAGATGTGTGGCTCCAGTTCATTGCCCTTTTGGCTCCTCTCTGATATGCCAGTGTCTGAGTCAAGAATAAGAGAATTATCACTGGATTTATTAAACCAATTATGATAAGATGTTCAGACCCAGACTGAGGAATTAGTAATTCAAAGAAATTATTAATTTTTCAATGATTTATTTAAAGGTGGGTTTTGTGCATTAACTTTATATATCAATTTCTAAAGCTTTATTAGCCTATCACATGGTTGTAGTGTACATCTGTATAGATTAAACACTATGTAACAATATCTGGCAGCCAACATGGTCACATAAAGGAGGATCCAAATGCCACAAGATCGAGGTAAGGGTTTTGGCATATTCTAAGCACATATCTGAGCCCTGTATCTACAAGCGTGAGCCTTTCCTCTTTGTTTCCTTCTGCTTCAATGCTGTGAAACTATAAAGTTTCCCAAATTCTGATGCCTGCCACCTTTTCCTGCCCACCCATTTATCTTATTTCCACATTCATTCTGGCTTCCTGCCATAAAGTCTCACACAAATGTTTTTTGGTTTGTTTATCTACCAAAATTTGTCCTCCTCTTTCTCCTTGTAGGTGCCATTTCGTTCCAAGGCCTCCCCATCCTTGCTTTTCATGTGAGCTTCATCATGACTTACTGAATCATGGAGATTTTGATTTTTTTGTACCCCTCACATGAGACACGATCGTATCACTGTTCTTTCTGCCATATAGACCCCTTATGTGTAATGCCTTCCTTAACCCTACCCATTCTTTCAGGCCCTTTTTAAATCATACTTTCTACATTCAGGGTTCCTCCAGCCTTTCTGATCTTCCTGTCTTCTATACACTATCAAGAGATGTTGTAGAAGAGCCTTAGGAATCAGCAGCCCTGGGTTCTTAAATGACACTGCCATGGCCCTGGGCAAATCACTTAGCTCTTCTGAGCCTTAGTTTCCATTTCTGTAAAATGAGTACATTTAGCTCATGACATCAAAGTTCCTTTCTGGATAGTGATTCTCTAAATTTAGCCTTGATTTAAAGTGATGTGATCCAACCTAGTTTTTGGCAGGTCCCCAATTTAGTTTTCTACAAACACCAGAGAATGTTCAGAAAGTCTTGGTCTATTTCCAGGAAGGAAGTACCTAAGTATCCAAATCGTGTGAACTCTTCAGGGAATAATCAAGTCATGCTTTTTGTTATTGTTGTTGTTATCAGCATACATTTACTGAGTGTATTAGTTAGCTATTACTGCATAACAAATTGCCTCAGAGTTTAGTGGCTTTGATGCAATAAGCATTTATTATTGCACAGTTTCTGTGGGTCAGGAATCTGTGCATGGCTTAGCTGGGTCCAATGTCTCAGAGTCTCTCACAAGGCCACAATCAAAGTGTTGGCGAAGACTGCAGTCACCTCAAGGTTCAATTGGTAGAGAATATGGCTGTTAGCAGGATTTGGTTTTTCACAGGCTATTGGACTGAAGGCCTCAGTTTCTTTCTGAATATTGGCCAGAGGCCTCTCTCAGTTCCTTGCTATGTAGGCCTCTCTATAGGGCCATTTACTACATAGTAGCTTGCTTCTTCTGAGTAAGAAAGCAATAAAAGCCACAGAGAGAGCAAGATAAAAGTCAAGGTCTTTTGTAACCTGATCGTGAAAGCAACACCCTGTCACACTTGCTGCATTCTAGTTATTAGCTGGGGCCAGGAAATAGCCATCTCCTTTTTCTTTTTCTTTCTTTCTTTTTTTCTTTTTTGATACTGGAGATTATAATTCTTATTATATATATATATTTTTTTACTTTAGGTTCATACTATATCTGGTATTTCTCCCCATGTTATCCCTCCCCACCATCCCCACCCCCCGCTGTCTCTCCCCTACTTCCCCAACTGCCTCCAGTGTGTGATGCTCCTCTCCCTGAGTTCACGTGTTCTCATTGTTCAACACCCACCTGTGAGTGAGAACATGCGGTGTTTAGCTTTCTGTTCTTGTGTCAGTTTGCTGAGAATGACGGTTTCCAGATTCATCCAAGTCCCTACAAAGGACACGAACTCATCGTTTTTTATGCCTGCATAGTATTCCATGGTGTATATGTACCACATTTTCTTTGTCCAGTCTATCATCAGTGGGCATTTCGGTTGGTTCCAGGTCTTTGCTATTGTACACAGGGCTGCAATGAACATACATATGCATGTGTCTTTATAGTAGAATGATTTATAGTTCTTTGGGTATATACCCAGGATTGCTGGGTCAAATGGAATTTCTATTTCTAGATCCTTGAGAAATCGCCACACTGTCTTCCACAATGGTTGAACTAACTTACACTCCTACCAACTCTGTAAGAGTGTTCCTATTTCTCCACATCCTCTCCAGCATCTGTTTTCTCCAGATTTTTTAATGATCCCCATTCTAACTCGTGTGAGATGGTATCTCAATGTGGTTTTGATTTGTATTTCTCTAATGACCAGTGATGATGAGTATTTTTTCATATGTTTGTTGTCCTCATGTATGTCTTCTTTTGAAAAGTGTCTGTTCATATCCTTCTCCCACTTTTGCATGGGTTTGTTTGTTTTTTTCTTGTGAATCTGTTTTTGTTCTTTGTAGATTCTGCATATTAGCCCTTTGTCAGATGGGTAGATTGCAAAAATTTTTTCCCATTCTGTTGGTTGCCGATTCATTCTAATGATGGTTTCTTTTGCCATACAGAAGCTCTGAATTTTAATTAGATCTCATTTGTCTGCCTTGGCTTTTATTGCCATTGCTTTTGGTGTTTTAGTCATGCCTATGTCCTGGATGCTTTTGCCTATGTTTTCTTCCAGTGTTTTTATGGTGTTAGGTTTTATCTTTAAATCTTTAACCCATCTGGAGTTAATTTTAGTGTAAGGTGACAGGTAGGGGTCCAGTTTCTGCTTTCTGCACGTGGCTAGCTAGTTTTCCTAACACCATTTATTAAACATGGAGTCCTTTCTCTATTGCTTGTTTTGTCAGGTTTGTTAAAGATCAGATGGTTGTAGATGTGTGGTGTTGCTTCTGGGGCCTCTGTTCTGTTCCATAGATCTATGTCTCTGTTTTGGTACCAGTACCATGCTGTTTTGATTACTGTAGCCTTGTAGTATAGTTTGAAGTCTGGCACTGTGATGCCTCCAGCTTTGTTCTTTTTGCTTAGGATTGTCTTGGCTATGTGGGCTCTCTTGTGATTTCATATGAAGTTTAAAGTGGTTTTTTCCAGTTCTGTGAAGAAGGTCATTGGTAGCTTAATGGGGATAGCGTTGAATCTATAGATTACTTTGGGCAGTATAGCCATTTTCATGGTATTAATTCTTCCTAACCATGAGCATGGAATGTTTTTCCATCTGTTTGTGTTTTTTCTATTGAGTTGTTAACCAGTTGAAAAATAAGACAAACAGATTAGGCAGATGAGAGGCCGCCCAAAATGCAGACACCTCTACCTTGACACTGGTTTTGTGTTAAATAAATCAGTTGCTCTATATGAAAATACTAAAGGAGCCCCTTTCCAGTTATTTTAAATAGGGAAAATTATTATGTATTACAAATCAATCCCAACCCCCCAAGCGACTAAAACACTCATTAAAATGTCCATGCATAAAGAAGAAACTGTCATATCATAAGATAAATGCTTAAAGCATTGTTTTCTTGGTACCGAACCTACCAGAATTAATATGGCTGTTGACAAATAGTTACTTTTTCTTCAGTGATATTTTCCGTAGTGCCAGAAACAGCCACAAATCCCCTCTGTTGATACTTGGAGCACTTTAAAATAGCTACGGTTCCTTCTGATTCATCTAAACTTGATTCATTCCAAATGCCAATTGTATTTGGAGTGAAACTTCCAGATGTTTCCCATACATTATTTTGTTAAAAATGTTGTATTGATTTTTAAAGGCATAAATGTAGTTTTTTAATGCAACCTTCATTCCACTGAGAAGTACTTAGGTAAAGCTTGGATATTAAAAACCAAGAGGCATTCTCCTGAGAAAACATTAACCAGGGACAAATTCTGTGTGGTATACCTGTGTTACTTTTGTTGCAAATAGTGCTTATATTGGAAAATGTGATTTATGTCTGTGGACAAGTAGGCTGCAAAATTCTGCACTCTAGAATTAGTTAGACTTACCTGTTGAGTCATAGATCATGTTGGAGAACTGTAAGCTTTCCCTGGAGGGAAATGTTGAAAACATTTTTCTCCATAGAAAACATTCCCATTATGTTGAAAACATTCGGCAAGACCAGAGCACAACATACCATTTTGGAGGGTAGGCATCTCCCAAGAAAAAGGAAAGAGGAGTGGGCCAGAAAAACTCATTTAAACTCCCTAGTCAGATCCAGTCACTCTTTCTGTGGAGGGGCTGACAGAGGCCAGAAAGAATACCCTAGTGAGCTCTCTCCACATGTAAAGAAACCACTGAATTGGGGAGACATGACCCTCCTCACAGAACATGTAATGTTCCAGTTCTTTACATGCATGAATCTCACAATGGCCTTGTAAATTGGATGTTGCTATCTTTGCTGCCATTACAGATGGGAGAATTTGAGAGACAAAGCAACACATCAAAGGAACAGGAACAGAAAGGAAGAGAAAACAGTACATTTGAGACTCAAACTTAGGTCTCAAATGTACTTAACCACGAAGTAATACTGCCTTACCATTTTGCATACTTTTCTTAACTCTTGACTGTAACTGGAAGTAAAATGTTGCCGAATTTTAGCTGGTAGTGACATGATTTTTGACAAATTTTCACTGGTAAAGTTTTTATTCAAGTTTCTAGGATCCACTTTGTTTCTTTGTCTAGGCTGAAAATTCTCCTTTGCTCAAATGATTTTCATCAGTAGATGGATCTTGTCAGGTTTCAACAGGAATATTTAATTTCAAAACTTTAGAGATCACTTACATCCATCCAAGCCTTTCCTGAGATCAATACCATAATTACATTTATCCTTTCATCCTTTCATCCTTCTTTCATCCTTTCATCCCCTTCTGATCTTTTCTATACTTCATAGTCAGAATTATATGCTGAAATGCAAAATCACTCTTAAAATCTTGTAATGGCATCCCATTGCTTACAAGATAAATCCTAAGATCCTTAACCAGGCATGTGACTTCATATTTTCATCCCTGCTTTTCTCTCCAGCCTAATTACTAGTTCTCATTCTAGAATGACAAGATTCAATCATTTGAAACTATCTGCAGCTGGCATAGCTTCTCTGAAGATGGATGTGGAATGCTAACAGTTTTGACTGAATGATTTAGTGAAAATATCGTAAAATCAGAGATCTCCAAAAGGCCTCAAACACCTCTTCATTTTGCTCCCCTTAACTGCCCTGAAGGGCCCCTAATATATTCATGACAAGTTGTTGTTAGGGCTGTTTCTTTAAAAATCTAGTTTCCAGTCGTCAGTCTCAAGACTTTTATTCATTTTGGAGGTAGCCAAAGCCTCCCAGTAAAACACTGGGTTATGTGTTTGTCCAACCAAGGGGGGAAGGTGTTGGTTGCAGGATTCTGAACTGATTGGAAGGGAAGGGAGCTGAGGAGTGTTAAAATAATTAATAGGCCATTAGATTGAGATGGCTCCAACACCCTGATTTCCTACATAAGCAAACCAAAACCCAACTCAGAGCAAATGGTTATATCCTAGAAAATGGAACCTTAGCTTAGCTAATAAGAAACCACCAACTAACTTTAGGGACTCGAAGGCTACTGTTCTACCTTAACCCATCAAATGTTTTCTTTGTTTTGCTTCAACTTTGTTTTGCTTCCAAACTTTTGCTTACAAAAATTTTCTTCTTACCCCACTTCAGTGGAGCCCAAACCGCTTGTAGTTTGGTGCTGCCTGATTCATGAATCACTGTCTGCTGAAATAAACTCTTTAAAATTTTAATGTGTCTAAGTTTGTCTTTTAACAGGGGGAAGTATAGCTGGAATTTTTAAAAGATTCATTTCCTCAATGGGGCTAGAGAAGAAAGATGTAAAATCAGCTTCAATTCATTTTAATCCTGAGGTTTGGGGTCCTCTTGTTCCTGCAGTCACACCGCAGGATGGATGGAACTAGGACACAGTAGCTTTAGGTTGATTTCCAACCTAGTGTTGCCTTGCCACTTCATTAACAGCTATTAAATCAGCTACCAAAGCCATTGAGAAAATTGATGAGTGAACCATGCTGACATACATTAAAAATCACCTTGAGATACCTGCCAGAACCCACTAACGGGACCTTTTTGCCTACCTTGATGTGTTCTGTGCAGGTACTTTGCAGTCTGCCGACCCTGACATGTGAGCCCATTTTAATGATAACAGAGACCACAAGAGGAAAAAAAAAGTTAGATCCATCCAAGGCTTTCCTGAGATCAATACCATAATTACATTTTAGACCCTCCAGGTATTAATCTTATATTTTCAGAAAAGCAATTCCATTTTCCTGGCATGGTCTCTTAGAAATTATACTACTTCTCCATGGCTCTTTTTAATTTTTTCCCCTGAGGGGGAAGGGAAGGCAAGCCTTTTCCTTTTCACGTCCTTCCCTCCTACAGTCATTCTCTCTTTTAAATTGAATGTTCATAGATACTCTAAAAATACTGTACACAGAGAAAGGGCTGATGTGAGAATATTTTATAATATTAACAGCTTGAATATAGGCTGTTTTAGTGCTTTCTGGAACTCCTTGATTACATTATTTTATTTAAAACATACTGTGTTTGCGGTCTAAAAATAAACTTTGTTGAACACTTCTTATGGACTAGTTATTGTTCTAAGCACTTGATCTGATTTAACTAATTTCAATCTTATTAGAACCCTGTGAAATAGGTACTATTTTACACATTAGGACTCGAAGGTGTAGAGCATTTGGAACCACTGCTTAAAGGCTCACAGCTGGTAGAGACAGAAGGAATATCCCAGGGAATTTTACTTCAGCATCTGCATGCTCAGCCACCAAGATATCTCTGACTTAATCTGTATGTATTTTACACTGGCCAGGAAATCTAAAAATATTAGACACAGTTGGTGCCTATGCTCAGTTGAACAGTGTGTCCCCCAAATTCAGGTTCACCTAGGACCTCAGAATGTCACCTTACTTGGAAATAGGATCTTTACAGATGTAATTAGTTGAGCTAAAATGAGGTCATACTGGATTAACATGGGCCCTCTAAGGTGTTTTAATAAGGTGAGGGAGTTTTAGAGACGGACACACAGAGAGAAGATGGCCATGTGAAGTCAGAGGCAGAAGTTGGAGTGATGCAACTGCAAGCCAAGGAATGCAAAGGACTACCAGAATCACCAGCAGCTAGGAAGCAGCTAGGAAGAGTGCTTTTCTAGAGACTTTGGAGGGAACATGGCCCTGCTGACACCTTGATTTCATACTTCCAGCTTTCAGAATTGTGAGAGAATAAATTCCTGCAGCCCTAGGAAACTAATGCAGTGATCTCAAAAGCTCATAGGCTGGTAGGGGAAATAGATAAGGAAATGAATAATTAAAAATGATAGGACAAGAGCTACAAAAAAAAGAAATACACTAAATTTTACATAGAAGCACTGGAAGGGTGTATAACTGATGAAGCGGGAAGGGTAATATAGAATTTTTTCCATTATTATAATTTCTTTTATTGAAGAAGCAGTATGATGTGGCGATTAAGAGTATGGATTCTGCAGAAAGATTGCCTGCATTTGAATCTTGGCTGTGTCATTTATGAGCAAGTTACTTAACCTCCCCGTGCCCCAGGCAAGTTAGTTAACCTCCCTGTGCCCCAGTTTTCTCAGCCATGGAATAGTTTTCAGATACCTTTGTCATTCATGGTTTCATTTAATTCTCACAGCAGCCTTGAAAGGTGGGGAGTTGGGGCAAATATCATCATCCTCATCTTATGAACATTGCCCAGAGCCATACAGCTAATACCTGGTGGCAGGGCTCACTTCTGTGACAGTGGACTAGTTTCTTAACTGTGCTACATTTCAGTTTCCTAATCCATAAGGTGATGGTGATGGTGGTGGTGGTAGTGATACTACTGATGGTGATGGTGATGGTTATTATGCACTGAAGGCCTACTCGCCTACTCCATGCTAGTCTCTGATGGGAAACTATTATTCTTCTCCATTTTGCAGGAGACTAAACTGAGGCTTTTAGAGAAACTGACCCAAGGCCACCATCCCTGTGCTCACAGGATGATTTGGCAGAATTTATGTTGAAGCACTTTATAAACTGTACTGGTGCTACATCAATATTAGTTATATATGGCAAAAGCACTGCTTATGCCAACATAAGCCTTTTTAACATTTCAATTAAGAAAATGTTTACCTTTCTGTAGGTCAAAATGAAACAATAAAACCTTGTTGTCACCATTTGCTAAAGAAGTTTGTCCAGATTGTCTCTAGATAGGGTCTTTTTACTTCCAGCCAGCCTTTTTGATGTTTAGGCAATGATTTAAAATTACAGTTGTTATAGTAGACCACAAAGGAATAGATTTCATTTATAGGTTCTGAATGGCATCATTAGTGAAGTAAAACATTATTAATTAAAGGTGGGTGGGAAGGGAAATGAGAACTAATATTTATTTAGTACTCACTAAGTGCAGACACTAATCAATTTAAACCTTACCTGCAATTGTATAAGGTATATACTATTATATTTTACTTTACCTTCAGTCCCATGGCATTCAAGCTTTGCTCAAGGACACACAGCAAACAAAAGACAGAGGAATAATTTAAATGGAGATGTGACTTCACAAACTATGCCTTTAGAACCATGACACCTACCTTCCAGAAGAATGGGCAAATAATCATGTGGAAGTAGAATAATTTAAAGAAGAGGAACTGCCCTTCCAAACTTCTTCTACCTAGAATATATGGAAAAATGGTTCAAGGGAGTGGTTAGAAAGGAATCAGGATAGAATTCAGTGGACTTTGGTTTTGACCTCAAAGGCACATTAACATGCTAAGTAATATGGGCCATGTCACTTTAACTCTCTGAGTATTAGTCCTGTTAAGGTATGATATTGATAGATGATAGTTAAGCATTACATTAGAATTGCAATTGTCCATCAGAAACTTGGAATTAGGCAAAAAAAAAAAAAAAAAAAAAAAAAAAAAAAAAAAAAAAAAAAAAAAAAAAAAAAAAAAAAAAAAAAAAAAAAAGATTACAGATACTCTTTTAGTGTAATGCTGGGCTTGGCGTGGTATTTTCTAGGCTATTTCACCCACCTGTAGAGGCAGAGATGAACTAGTAGAATTTTGTCTAATAGAAATTCAAATAATTTCTGTCCAAAGAACAGGAAACTATAAAGGTTACTGTTTATGAACTCTATTGGACATTAGCCAGTTTAAAAAAAATCTAACCCAGGAAAGTGAACCTAACTTTGCTTGTAAATACCTTGCTTCTCAAATGCTCTTTGGTCTGGTTTTAACATTTTACTGTTTTTTCATCAATTAATAAGCTAAATTTTGAACTTGTGTTAATTTTATATTTGCCTAAGGGTCATAATTTTATCCTTTTGAAAACTATGATTTAAGAGTATTTAGATAGAAAACCTCAAATGTAAAACCTTTTCTGGAATGTCTGCCTCTGCTTCCTTCTGATGACACAATGGTGATTTCATTGAACTGGAAATTGATACTGCTACCTGGCACTTGGTGCTTTTTATGCCAGGGAGTCAGTAGGCAAAGAAGGGGGCTGCTACACTAGCTGGAGTGATTGATTTTGACTATTTAGAGGAAGGTGAGTTACTTGTATTTATGATTTGACAGTGATTTTTATCTAACTAGGTAATATTAAGTTCCTTAATTCTATCTCTAATCCTTCCACTCAATTAACTCCTTAATAAATATTAACTATTCAGTTATTCATTGAACAAATACCATATTGATTAAACATCTACTAAATACCAGGCACAGGTCTAGTTCCTGAGAATACAATAATGAACCAATTTCCAATTTTCCAATTTCCAGTTTCTCACTTACAGCTGTCCTTCGTGTGTGTGTGTGTGTGTGTGTGTGTGTGTGTGTGTGTGTGTGTTAGAGAATAAGCACATAAAAACATAAATTGTCAGAAAGTGTCAAATGCTATGAAAAATGTAAGGTAGAAATGAGAAATAAAGAATAATGATTTGGAGGTGCTAGTTTACACAAGATGGTCAGAGAAAGCTTCTCTGATAAAAAGACATTTAAGCAGAGACCTGAATTAAATGAGTGAATAAGCCCTGTATGTATCTAGAGCAAGGACTGCTTGTAGGCCAAATATGGTCTGCTACCTGCTTTTGAAAATAAAGTTTTATTGGTGCACAGCCACACTCACTTGTTTATTTAATGTCTGTGGCTGCTTTCATGCTACAATAGCAGAGTTGATTAGTTGTAGCAGAGACTGTGTGGCTTGCAAAGCCTAAATCATTTACTACCTGACTGTTTACAGAAAACATTTGCCAACCCCCTGGTATTGGAAAAGAGGGTACCAGGTAGAGGAATTGGCTAGTGAAAAGGACCTGTGGTGGAACTGTGCTTGGCATGTTTAAGCACTGGTAAGGTGGCCACTATACTTGGAGAGAGAAGGTAATGGCAGAGCATGATGGGAGATCATGTAGTTAGATTATGTGGCCAAAGTGAGGACTCTGTGGCTTGCTCTCTGAGTAATATGGGGAGCCATTGAAGATTAAAACAGTGATATTATCTGGTTTGTGTCTAAAAAGCAACTTTCTGGCTGTTGGCTTCCTTTTATCTCTTCTCCCTTCCCTACTACCCATGCCCCTAAATATTTCTCTTCAAGAAGCAAGAATGGTATAAAAAATGATTATTCATTGAATTTGATGAACTCTTGGCTAGTCCCGATCCTTGCACATGAAGGGTCTCTCTGTCCTTGGTTCCAACATTTTTGAGGACCTGGAGCTTCTGATGATGCTTCAGTCTGTATGAGGACTGACCAAATTGTCTATTCCATGAGTAGCCCTGGGCCTTACTGCAAGAAGGCCAGTGTGCTACACGCTTCATAGAAAGCACCCTAGAGCTTTGCACTCCTCTTCGAAGATACATTTACCTGCTTATGAATCATTTGTGCCAAAGTGATAATGTCCTTTCTAAATGCTAGCTCATAGTCTAAAAACATCGAATACACATATCCATTATCTTGGGGGAACTATGTATTACTTGTTGTTTTAAAACTGCATTTGCAACAGAGTGGAAATATTGCCTCTTTTCTCATGTGGGAGCATGTGTAACAAAGCAAACCTCATTTTCCCTCCTTCAAAAATGAAAATAAACACCTTTGAAATGGAATTTGGTTGGTCTTTTTTTCAACCCCTGTATCTTTTGGGCCATTCAATCACACAAGATCTTGACTCTGAAGATGTTATTAATGCTGTATGCACAATTTTGAGTTATTTCTCTTAGGCATTTTCAGCAAATGTTCTGGGCTTTCTTTTGCCATTTATTTTGTCATCCTTGAACATGGATCAGTGGTACCATGACCTTTTACTTTCCAGGTTTTCTTTCCTTAGTGTGGATATAGCAAAAGTGTATATAGTCTGAGGAATTAGAAACAAATTGTGCTCAATGTTCAAACTCTAATATGATAGGCGATCTTGGGCAACGAGTTAAATTCATGCAACTTCTATTTATCTGTTGATCAAGGGTGTATATTGACTCTTTGTGATCTGGGCACCTTGGATTATTAGAATCAAATCCTATCATAGGCATCAAACATGTTGATGTTTTGAAAACACTATATAAATATGAGGTTGTAGTGTTACCTTTAATTCTTCTATATTGTGATCTGTGAAAAATATATTGCTTGAGTCATTAAAATTATACTTAAAAAATTCCCAAATTGGTGAAAATAAGAAACGGTTTAAAGCAGAGGTTGAAAGATTAAAAAAGAATATCTGGCAGACATATGGTTTAGATTCATCCCACAAATTGGCTTTAGACTTAAAGTAGGAAATGCATAAACCCTAAAAAAATTCCGAATAGATTTTTTTTATTTTCCAAAGCTGTGAATCATATGATATAGAATTTTGTGCTGTGTTTTGGTTAGAACCTTCTTACTTGATATTAATGGAGTAAGTGAAATGTAAAATGATATTCATTTAATCTTTATTGGAAATTTCACTTTTAGAATTTGGCAGTCCTGTTTAGTGGCATAGATGAGGAGCTTAAAGCTAACACTGCTTGGAAGGATTTTTAAAAAATCTACAGCCAGTCTAGTTTGTCACTTCAGTTTAGGGCCAGTTTATTTGAGAATGCCATAAAGAGTCTCAAGCCTTAAGTCATCCCTATGTGTTTTTAAAAATCAAATGGTAGGAATTGAAAAGTGTTTAAAAGACAAATCCTCCAGTAATCCATTATCTGAAAAAATGATGGCAGTAGTTGTTTACCTTGTGTGATTTCTGGGTTAGGGAAAACTTACATAACATTTTCAGCAGGCAAAGTATATCCTCCTTCACCAATGTTTTTCTAGCAATGGTAATAATATCCATTGGGAATTTGAGCTTTGTCAGGCATTGTGGATAACCAATGGAAACATAGCCACTTTCTCCCCAAAGCTTCCAATCTAATGAAAACAGGTCTGACGGTCTCTTTCTTAGAGACATAATTTTACTTTTGAACTATTTTCCCCGAAATACTATCACAAAAGACAAATGTCCCAAATAAAATCCCCAGGAACATTATAAGGGAATTAATCTATTTCACCAGCCTATATGGTACTGAAAATAATGTCTCTGAGATTTCATCTGATTATATAACCCACATTGGTGCATTTAAGAGTTTATTTCACTGAATATAGGCTAGAATCAGAGAAAAGCCAAGAAGTCCTCTTGTCATCGAAGATGGCTTTGCCTACTTTAGTGGCTGGCAGATATGTTTTCGTGTGAATCGGTTTTTAATTTTCTACTGGGGGGACTATACCTCCCTCCAAAATTATAAGGCACACACATTGATTAAACATAATCTATTATCTTAGGTTTCTCCCTAAAGTGCCTACACACTCTGCCATATGCTGCATTGGGGTTCTTCATGGGATACTTATGGGTGTAGTCCCTTTTTTGGGGAGGCATGTTAGCCTCAATTTTGCTGTTTTGCAGAGGAAGGAAAAGAGAATAAACACCTCACCCTATTTTTTTTTTTTGGAAAGAAATGACCATTAAGACAGAAACAGTGCTTTTAAAATGATGCCAAAAGCATGTCATTGAACTTAACAAGGCTAGACATTGTGAAGCTTCTTGCCCAGTGGATAACCGATAGTATTCATAACAATAATCATTTTATTATCTTTTAGTTATTGAGAATTTAATATGTCTTAGACACCATGCTAATGGCCTTAACTACATTTTTTTCCAGTCAGTTCTCTTGAAACTCTATGAAACAAGTACTATTCAGAAAAGTCAGGTAATTTATCCAAGGTCACACTTTTTTGTTTGTTTTAATTGCATTTTAGGTTTTGGGGTACATGTGAAGAACATGCAAGATTGTTGCATAGGTACACACATGGCAGTGTGATTTGCTGCCTTCCTCCCCATCACCTATATCTGGCATTTCTCCCCATGCTATCTCTCCCCAACTCCCCACCCCCCACTGTCCCTCCCCTATTCCCCCCGACAGACCCCAGTGTGTGATGCTCCCCTCCCCGTGTCCATGTGTTCTCATTGTTCAACACCCACCTATGAGTGAGAACATGCAGTGTTTGATTTTCTGTTCTTGTATCAGTTTGCTGAGAATGATGGTTTCCAGGTTCATCCATGTCCCTACAAAGGACACGAACTCATCGTTTTTTATGGCTGCATAGTATTCCATGCCAAGGTCACACTGTTGATAGAGGCTGAGCTAGTCTCCCTCTCTCCAAAGTGGTTAAAAGTCATAGCTTTTAACCACTCTCATAAAGTTAAAAAAGGTGGCTTTTAACCACTCTGCATTATTCCTCTATATGAAAATTATTCAATATTGAATAGGTTGAAAAAGGCCATAAACATTGTCTTATGAATTCATACCTTCCTCAGAATACTGATTAATATCTTTGATTAAGGACAGTCTACAGGAGTCAACACAAATTACCTCTACTTCACAGGAGCTCTCACATTTTTTCCTTCATCTTGGAATTCCATTCTTGACAAAGTCAGGATGGGTAGCTGAATAGATTGGTCTCTTTTCATTTCACCTTAAAATTTTATGGTACCTCAGTGCTTTTGGTACTTTTTCTTTTATTTATTTATTTATTTATTTATTTATTTATTTGAGATGGACTTGTGCTCTGTTGACAGGCTGGACTGCAGTGACGTGATCTGGGCTCACTGCAACCTCAGCCTCCTGGGTTCAAGCAATTCTTCTGCCTCAGCCTCCCGAATAGCTGGGACTACAGGCACATACCACCACACCTGGCTATTTTTTTTTCATATTTTTAGTAGAGATGGGGTTTTACCATGTTTGCCAGGATGGTCTCAATCCCTTGTGATCCGCCTGCCTCAGACTCCCAAAATACTGGGATTTCAGGCATGAGCCACTGTTCCCAACTTCACAATGGCTACTAATACTTCCATTTTTCTATTTCTACAATGAGAAAAACATATTTTTTCTTTCTTCATGGAGATACTAAAGCATCAAGAATATAATAGTTGTATAAGTGCTTCAAGCTTATGAGGAAGACCAGATACAAAAATACAAGTTATCATTGTCATTTAAATCATCTACATTTTGGAAGATGGCTGAATTGGAATACCTCTGGTCTGCAGCTCCCACTGAAACCAACACAGAAGGCAGGTGATTTCTCCATTTCCAACTGAGGTACCTGGCTCATCTCACTGGGACTTGTTAGACAGTGCATGCAGCCCACAGAGGGCAAGCTGAAGCAGGGTGGTGTATCAACTCACCTAGGAAGCACAAGGGATAGAGGAACTCCCTCCCCTAGCCAAGGGAAGCCATGAGGGACTGTGCAGTGAGGAATGGTATGGATTCTAGCCCAGATACTATGCTTTTCTTACAGTCTTTGCAACCCACAGACCAAGAGATTCCCTATGGTGCCTACACCACTAGGGCCCTGGGTTTCAAGCACAAAACTGGGTGGCCATTTGGGCAGACACTGAGCTAGCTGTAGGAGTTTTTTTTTTTTTT
>NW_016107786.1:525030-555692 GCF_001604975.1 Cebus imitator | reverse complement strand
CATACCCCAGTGGCACCTGAAATGCCAGCAAGACAAAACTGTTCACTTTCCTGGAAAGGGGGCTGAAGCCAGGGAGCCAAGTGGTCTAGGTCAGCAGATCCCACCCCCATGGAGCCCAGCAAGCTAAGATCCACTGGCTAAAAACTCTCCCTGCAAGCACAGTAGTCTGAAGGTGACCTGGGATGCTCAAGCTTGGTGGGGGAAGGGGCATCTGCCATCACTGAGACTTAAGTATGTGATTTTCATCTCACAGTGTAAACAAAACCCTCTGGAAGTTTCAACTGGCCGGAGTCCACCACAGCTCAGCAAGGCCACTATAGCCAGACTGCCTCTCTAGATTCCTCCTCTCTGGGCAGGGCATATCTGAAAGAAAGGCAGCAGCCCAAGTCAGGGGCTTATAGTTAAAACTCCCATCTCCCTGGGACAGAGCCCCTGGGGGAAGGGGCAGCTATGTGTGTAGCTTCAGCAGACTTAAATGTTCATGCCTGCCAGCTCTGAAGAGAGCAGTGGATCTCCCAACACAACACTTGAGCTCTGCTAAAGGAGAGACTACCTCCTCAAGTGAGTCCCTGAAACTTGTGCCGCCTGTCTGGGAGACACCTACATCAGGGGTCAACAGACACCTCATACAGGAGAGCTCTGGCTGGCACCTGGCAGGTACTCCTCTGTGACGAAGCTTCCAGAGGAAGGAACAGGCAGCAATGTTTGCTGTTCTGCAGCTTCCACTTGTGGCACTTAGGCAAACATGGTCTGTAGTGGACCTCCAGCAAACCCCAGCAGACCTGCAGCAGAGAGGCCTGCCTGTTTGTTAGAAGGAAAACTAACAAACAGGAATAGCATCAACATGAGCAAAAAGACATCCACACAGAAACCTCATCTGAAGCTCACCAACGTCAAAGGTAAAATGTAGATAAATCCACAAAGATGAGGAAAAACCAGTGCAAAAAAGCTGAATATTCCAAAAAACAGAATGCCTCTTCTCCTCCAAAGGATCACAGTGCCTTACCAGCAAGGGAATAAAACCGGATGGAGAATGAGTTTGATGAATTGATAGAAGTAGGCTTTAGAAGGTGGGTAATAACAAACTCCTCTGAGTTAAAGGAACATGTTCTAACTCAATGCAAGGAAGCTAAGAACTTTGAAGAAATGTTAGAGGAATTGCTAACTGGAATCGCCAGTTTAGAGAAGAACATAAATAACCTGATGGAGCTGAAAACACAGCATGAGAACTTCATGAAACATACACAAGTATCAATAGCTGGATTGATCAAACAGAAGAAAGGATATCAGAGATTGAAGATCAACTTAATGAAATAAAGCCTGAAGACAAGATTAGAAAAAAAAAAAAGAATGCAAAGGAACGAACAAAGCCTCCAAGAAATATGGGACTATGTGAAAAGACCAAACCAACATTTCGTTGGTGTACCTGAAAGTGATGGGGAGAATGGAACCAAGTTGGAAAACACTCTTCAGCATATTATCCAGGAGAGCTTCCCCAACCTAGCAATGCAGGCCAACATTCAAATTCAGGAAATACAAAGAACCCCACAAAGATATTCCTCAAGAAGAACAACCCCAAGGCACATAATCGTCAGATTCACCAAGGTTGAAATGAAGGAAAAAATGTTAAGGGCAGCCAGAGAAAAGGGTCAGGTTACCCACAGAGGAAATCCCATCAGACTAACAGTGGATCTTTCTGCAGAAACCTTGCAAACCAGAAGAGAGTGGGGGCCAGTATTCAACACTCTTAACGAAAAGAATTTTCAACCTAGAATTTCATATCCAGCCAAACTAAGCTTATTAAGCAAAGGAGAAATAAAATCCTTTACAGTCAAGCAAGTGCTGAGAGATTTTGTGACTACCAGGCCTGCCTTACAAGAGCTCCTGAAGGAAGCACTAAATATGCAAAGGTAAAGCCTGTATCAGCCACTACAAAAACAAATATCAAATTATAAAGACTGTCAACACTATGAAGAAACTGCATCAATGAATGGGCAAAATAACCAGCTAGCATCATAATGACAGGATCAAATTTACACATAACAATATTAACCTTGAATGTAAATGGGTTAAATGCCCCAATTAAAAGACATAGACTGGCAAATTGGATAAAGAGTCAAGACCCATGGGTGTGNATAACAATATTAACCTTGAATGTAAATGGGTTAAATGCCCCAATTAAAAGACATAGACTGGCAAATTGGATAAAGAGTCAAGACCCATGGGTGTGTTGTATTCAGGAGACCCATCTCATGTGCAAGACACACAAAGACTCAAAATAAAGGGGTGTAGGAAGATTTACCAAGCAAATGGAAAGCAAAAAAAAAAAAGAAAAAGAAAAAGAGTAGGGGTTGCAATCCTAGTCTCTGATCCAATTGACTTTAAAGCAACAAAGATCAAAAGAGACAAAGAGATCCTTACATAGTGGTAAAAGGATTAATGCAGCAAGAAGTACTAACTATTCTAAATATATATATATCCCATACAGGAGCACCCAGATTCATAAAGCAAGTTCTTAGAGACCTACAAAGAGACACAGACTCTCACACTATAATAGTGGGAGACTTTAACACCCCACTGTCAATATTAGACAGATCAACAAGACAGAAAGTTAACAAGGATATTCAGGACTTGAACTCAGCTCTGGACCAAGCAGACCTAATAGACATTTACAGAACTCTCCATGTCAAGTCAACAGAATATACATTCTTCTCAGCACTACACTGCACTTATTCTAAAATTAACCACATAATTGGAAGTAAAACACTCCTCAGCAAGTGCAAAAGGATGGAAATTATAACAAACAGTCTCTAAGACCACAGTGCAATCAATTTAGAACTCATGATTAAAAAACTCACTGAAAATTGCACAACTACATGGAACTGAACAACTTGCTCCTGAATAACTACTGGGTAATAACAAAATAAAGGCAGAAGTAAAAGTTCTTTGAAACCAATGAGAACAAAGACACAACATACCAGAATCTCTTGTACATAGCCAAAGCAGTATTCAGCGGGAAATTTATAGCGCTAAATGCCCACAAGAGAAAGCGAGAGAGATCTAAAATCGACACCCTAACATCACGATTAAAAGAACTGGAGAAGCAAGAGCAAACAAATTCAAGAGCTAGCACAAGAAAAGAAATAACTAAGATCAGAGCCGAACAGGAGATAGACACATGAAAAATCCTTCAAGCAATCAGCGAACCCAGGAGCTACTTTTTTGAAAAGATTAACAAAGTTGACTGCCAGCCAGACTAATAAAGAAAAAAAAAGGGAGAAGAATAAAAAAGATACAATAAAAAATAATAAAAGGGATATTACCACTGATCCCACAGAAATACAAAGTACCATCAGAGAATACTATAAACACCTCTATGCAAATAAACTAGAAAATCTAGAAGAAATGGATAAATTCCTGGACACATACACTCTCCTAAGACTTAACCAGGAAGAAGTAAAATCCCTGAAAAGACCAATAACAAGTTCTGAAATTGAGGCAATAATTAATAGCCTACCAACCAAAAAAAAAAAAAAAAACCCAGGAACAGACAGATTCACAGCAGAATTCTACCAGAGGTACAAAGGGGAGCTGGTACCATTCCTTCTGAAAATACTTCCAACCAGAGCAAAAGAGGGACTCCTCCCTAACTCATTTTATGAGGCCAGCATCAAACTGATACCAAAACCTGGCAGAGACACAACACAAAAAGAAAATTTCAGGCCAATATCCTTGATGAACATTGATGTGAAAATCCTCAATAAAATACTAGCAAACTGAATCCAGCGGCACATCAAAAAGATTATCCGCTACAATCAAGTTGGCTTCATCTCTGGGATGCAAGGCTGGTTCAACATATGCAAATCAATAAATGTAATCCATCACATAAACAGAACCAATGACAAAAACACATGATTATCTCAATAAATGCAGAAACGGCCTTTGGCAAAATTCAACACCCCTTCATGCTAAAAACATGCAATAAACTAGGTATTGATGGAATGTATCTCAAAATAATGAGAGGTATTTATGACAAAACCATAGCCAATATTACACTGGGCAATGGCTGGAAGTATTCCCTTTGAAAACCAGCACAACACAAGGATGTCCTCTCTCACCACTCTTATTCAACATAGTATTGGAAGTTCTAGCCAGGGCAATCAGGCAAGAGAAAGAAATAAAGGGTCTTCAAACAGCAAGAGAGGAAGTCAAGTTGTCTCTGTTTGTAGATGACATGATTGTATATTTAGAAAACCCCATTGTCTCAGCTCAAAATCTCCTTAAGCTGATAAGCAATTTCAGCAAAGTCTCAGGATACAAAATCATGCGCTATACACCAATAATAGAAAAACAGAGAGCCAAATCATGAGTGAACTCCCATTCACAATTGCTACAAAGAGAATAAAATACCTAGGAATACAACTTAACAAGGGATGTGAAGGACGCTTCAAGGAGAACTACAAACCACTGCTCAAGGAAATAAGAAAGGACACAAACAAATGGAAAAATATTCCATGCTCATTGATAGGAAGAAACAATTTTGTTAAAATGGCCATACTGGCCAAAGTAATTTATAGATTGAGTTCTATCCCCATCAAGCTACCATTGACTTCACAGAATTAGAAAAAACTGCTTTAAATTTCATATGGAACCAAAAAAAGAGCCCGTATAGCCAAGATAATCCTAAGCAAAAAGAACAAAGCTGGAGGCATCATCCTACCTGGCTTCAAAGTATACTACAAGGCTACAGTAATCAAAACAGCATGGTACCAAAACAGATGTATAGACCAGTGGAACAGAATGGAGGCCTCAGAAATATCACCACACATGTACAACCAAGTGATCTTCAACAAACTTGAAAAAAACAAGCAATGGGGAAAGTATTCCCTATTTAATTAATGGTGTTGGGAAAACTGACTAGCCATATGCAGAAAACTGAAACTGGACCCCTTCCTTATACCTTATATAAAAATTAACTCAAGATGGATTAAAGACATAAATGTAAGACCTAAAACCATAAAATCCCTAGACAAAAATCTATGCAATACCATTCAGGACATAGCCATGGGCAAAGACTTCATGACTAAAACACCAAAAGCAATAGCAACAAAAGCCAAAATAGAGAAATGGGATGTAAGTAAACTAAAGAGCTTCTGCAGAGCAAAAGAAACTATCATCAGACTTAACAGGCAACCCTCAGAATGGGAGAAAATTTTTGCAATTGCTCCATCTGACAAAGGGCTAATATCCAGAATCTATAAGAACTTTAACAAATTTACAAGAAAAAAACAACCTCATCAAAAAGTGGGCAAAGGATATGAACAGACACTTCTTAAAAGAAGACATTTATGTGGCCAACAAATGTGAAAAAAGCTTATCATCACTGGTTATCAGAGAAATGCAAATCAAAACCACATTGAGATACCATCTCATACCAGTTACAATGGAGAATCATTAAAGTCAGGAAACAGCAGACGCTGGAGAGGATGTGGAGAAATAGGAATGCTTTTACACTGTTGGTGGGAGTGTAAATTAGTTCAACCATTGTGGAAGACAGTGTGGTGATTCCTCAAGGATCTAGAACCAGAAATACCATTTGACCCAGCAATCCCATTCCTGGGTATATATCCAAAGAAGTATAAATCATTCTACTATAAAGACACATGCACACATATGTTTACTGCAGTACTGTTCACAATAGCAAAGACTTGGAACCAACCCAAATGCCCATCAGTGATAGACTGGATAAAGAAAATGTAGTACATATACACCATGGAATACTATGCAGCCATATAAAAGATGAGTTCATGCCTTTTGTAGGGACATGGATGAAGCTGGAAATCATCATTCCCAGCAAACTTAACACAGGGACAGAATACCAAACACTGCATGTTCTCACTCGTAAGTGGTGGTTGAACAATGAGAACACATGGAGACAGGGTGGGGAACCCACACAATAGGCCTGTCAGGGGGTGGGGTGCTAGGGAAGGATAGCATTAGGAGAAGAAACGCCTTATGTAGATGATGGGTAGATGGGTGCAGCAAACCACCAAGGCACATATATACCTATGTAACAAACCTGCACATTCTGCACATGTATCCCAGAACTTAAAGTATAATAACAAAAGTTTTCAAAAAAAAATTACATTTTAATTCAAAAATGAAAGTGAAAGCCTCTAGAGAAGTTTGTGGCACACTTAGCTTTATTGAAATTCAACAAATGCTTTTTAAAATAATCCCTTGTACAGCACATGTAAAATTTAATTATTTCCTTATATTTTTACAGGTTGTCTTTTATCTGAGTAAGCAAAAATACGTTTTTTTTTTTTTCTTACGTAAAACATGTAGCCAGGATTCAAACCACGAAGCTCTGGTACCAAAAAGGCAACGGGTTATGAAAATCACAGTACCATTTTAAAATTCTTTAAGTTAGTTAAGAATATTTAAAACAATGTTCACTTAGATTGACAGTAGAAATCATGGGTCAGTTAACATTAGGACTAGTAGTTACACCTACAATGTGAGCAGAAATGGAAAGTTCAAGCTGACCTGAGCTACACTGTTCAGGACACACCATCTCCACAAATACTGTAGCTGAGTAGCTGCAATGGCTGAGTCACAGTTGGGCGATTAAAGTCACAGGTAAATATAGCCAAAGAAAAAAAATATATATATATATATATGCACACATATATATATAGTACGCTAACTCGGATGTAAAATAAAGTGGGCGTTTATTGTTAAGAGTGTACACTATCAAATTAATTACACAATACACAATTTAAACTTCAAAATTTTATCTTAGAAAGAAAAATAAAATGCACACCTATATGGACAGTAAAGTAGAAATTTTTTTGTCATTGGCGTTTACTTTGTCATTGTTATTTACTGGATAAGTAGAAATAATTTATGATCCACAAAAGGATTTCTCAGGTGAAACACTAATTACAGACATTGTAAAGAACATAGCTAGGGAGGCTTGTTTTTAAAAACGAGGCAGCATTTTCCTGAAAAAGTTTGGTCCTCAACTCACTATAGGCTAGTCACTGTGGTCAGATGGTTAAGCATTTTTGAGGGAGAGGGTGTGTGTGTGTGTGTAGCTAACTTTTCAGTACCATAATTATTTCAAGCCAAACCAAACCAAAAGGACCAAAACGCAGACAGCCCTTAAGAACTTGACCCCACGTTATCATGTCTGATTGATGCACATATCATGTCTGACTGAAAGAACAATGCTAAAGACTATGGAAGGGAATTATGCTCCCGTGATTCTGCAACCCCTTAATTTTGTGCAGTTTTCTTCATTGCCCATATAACTTGTCTTTTTTCATGTAGGTGCCAGGAAACCCACCCCCATGACCTTCCCTCCCCCCTCCCTCAATCTCCTCCTCTGTCAAAGTGATGATATAAAGACAATTTCACTGTGTATTTACAAGCATAACACTGAGGCAAGAAGGTCCCAGGGTCTGTAGGGCACATCTATTTCTTGTGGACATCTTCATGCCGAATGATCTTGTATGTGATCCAGTAAAAGATGTTGAAAATGAGGAAGGCCAATGGGAAGGCAGCTCGAGATATTGTGTCAATCCTTTTTGCGCGGTCCACAAACTTCTTCTTGATAGCATCTGCATCTTTTGGGGGTTGTGGGAGTGGGTTAGCAGGTGTGGCCTTGACAGCTGTTCCATCTTTCACTTGGAGGCAGTGACCCATTCCATAACCACTAAAATTAAAACGACTTTCACGAGTAACGTCTTCTTCCTGACAGAATAAAGACAGAGGAAGCACAGATTGGTTGTCAGTCAAGTTAGGTGGAAGATGCTTAAAATTCTTTAGAAGTAAAAGTATAAATCACAGTTAACTGGTGGTGTGGGAGTCTTTTGGAATAGGGAGTTCTCTTTCAAGTTCAACTTAATTATTCATGGAACAGATACAGTTCATTAACTTTTCAGACTGAGAAATTAAGGGTAAGAATAATGACGTTGTGATCATTTTAAGTAATTAACAAACAGAAAGACTTACAGTGTATTCAGTACTGACTTCCCCAAAATCTAGTTTATTAATCCCTAGATGTGAATAGAGATTTTAAAGCAGTTCTCTAAATCCCAATGTTACACTGTAAATCTCTGAAGAAGACCATTCATTCATTCATTCATTCATTCATTCAGAAAACATGTACTGAGCCTGTGCTGTGTGTCCAAGTAACTTATAGTATTGTGGTTCATGCACAGTGCAGTTCCTCCATTAACATTAGCTTTAATGCTGATGTTACATCTAAGATAAACCCCTCAAATATACACCTGTTCCCCTTCCAGCCCTCTTGTTCATTTCAGTTACATAGCAGAGATTAAATATTCATTAATAATTTTATTTTTCCAGTGTTGATTTTCAAAATTTGGCTAGTGAATCATCTCTACCGTATTTAAATGTGTCATTTTAGCTGATGTCATTTATATTTGTATTGATTATTTCTACATAAATTATATAAAAGTCTGAAAAATTGTGTTCCTTGGTGTAAAGGACAAAAATTATATTTATTCCTTGGTGTAAAGGCCTTAAAAATGTATGGAATCTGGGTGTGCTGTTTGGTCAAAGGAGGGGGTCAAATGATGGGGCTGAAAAGGTGGGATTGAAATGACTTAGCTGTAAACTGCCATCAACTGAATTATCTTCTGTAACCAGATTACTGCCTTCCACAATAATAGCAACTCCTCTGAGTCACCAGAGGCACTGAACTCTTTATCTTGCCAGATAATAATAATGGTTACGTTTCCCAAAAGACAAGGAAACTTGGTGTTAATTTTATTTCATTAATGCTTACTTCATGTCTGTAGTGTCTTCAGCCACACATAAAAGGTATACTAAATGAAGGACTTATAATATGAATGACTGCCTAACCATAGCTCAAATGAATGGTACAGCAAGGACAAATTGTACCTTGTGTACTTAAATGAGTTTTGTAAGTTCAACAGCAGATCTCTGGAGAGGTAAGGAAGGTAAGAAGAACTATTTCAGTTAATTACACTTTATCATGTGCAAAATGGGGAATGAAATAGCATGGAACAGTTTAAAGAGAAGTGCAAGGACTTCAGAATAGGTAGGTTAGATTATAGTATACATGCTCAGATGAGCAGCTGCAGAACCTGGAAAGCAGAACAGATTTGCTTCCATGTGGCTCATTTAGCTAGATTAGTGTAGTACCCAAGTGCCACCTCCTTTTGTGGGAGATACATGCAGCCTGGAAATGAAGAAGAGTATTCAGCAGAGTCTTTGAGGCTTCGATTTATTGACATTGCCCATTGTGATAGAGTATCTCTGGTGAAGCCAGCCCTAAACATGGCTGAACATTGCATTGCAACCTGGCAATGCAATGGAATTTGAGCTGGAGAGATAGCAAGTGTGAATAGTTGCCAAATATTCCATGTCATCCTTCACCATGTAAATTTGATCTCTAGGAAAATCAGTTTAGAAAACAGAAACCTCACTTGCTTGATACATTAGTATATCTCATTAATGAATGTACCTAGTGCTTCCAATAAAAACCATTAATTATAACCTTTATTATTATTATTTTTTGAGTCAGAGTCTCACTCTGTTGCTCAGGCTGGGATGAACTGGCATGATCACAGCTCACTGCAGCCTTGACCTCCCAGGCTCAAGTGATCCTCCTGCCTCAGACTCCTGAGTAGCTGGGACTACAGGTATGAGCCACCATGCCCAGCTAATTTTTTGTTTAACTTTTTGAAGAGATGGGGTTCCACTCTGTTGCTAAGGCTAGTCTTGAACTCCAGGGCTCACATGATTTTCCTGTCTTGACCAAGTTGTAATGTTTAATCAGACCATTATATCACAAAAATCAGACCAAAGCTCCTTAAAAAGTAACTGTAAAAGTACTATTTTATAAAGCCATTTTTCCATACTTTTATTTATATGGGATTGTCCTACACACGTTGGCTAAAGTCATTCTGTCTCATTTCTTAACAAAATATAATAAGGGATTTTTAATTCAACCATTAATTGTTGAGTGTTGCCTGTGTGACAAGCATTGTACTAGGTGCTGGGAGACAATGGATGAAGTTGGACAAGGTCTCTACCTGCATGGAGCTTTCAGAATCTGGTGGAAGGGGCAAAATTAAAGGTATTGTCATCTAGGAAGTCAGCAAACAAAATCCAGCCTAACATCTGAGTACTTCCATGTGCTCAGCTATATAAACTCGATAATGAAGACTTAAATGGGACCCAGATTCAAATATTAAATCTGTGTTCTTTGCCTTAAAATATGAATGATATATTTTATGGATGTAAAAGTTTCAAATAAGTGAAGCTTTTCAAAATGTGGAATAACCAGATATATTAATTATTACAGTCTCATCAGTGTCCTCATAAGTGTCTGAAGACGTATTTAGTACTTAGCAAGAAAAGGAAGCACACATAGGTCATTAGGAGGAGGGGACTTGTTATAGGCATTCTTGGACTTCCCAACTACTACTAATTGATAATTAGATCTCAGCCAGTATGTGAGTAAAGTAAAAATGATGCCAGTTGGTTTAGTAGAGAGATCTGCTCTGGGAATTTGGATATTTCTGTTCTTTGCCTGCTCCAAGGCTTCTGAGCTGTGTTGACCTTAGGCAAGCTACTTATTCTTTCAAGGCCTCAGGGACCTCATGCCAAAAATGTCAAGGCAGCGCTGGATCTGTGTGTTTCAGCTTTGGCTGCTGGGGAACTTTTACAAATACATGTATACCTGCCTCCCCTCCCAGCCCCTTCTAGACCAGTCTCTGGGGATGAGAACTTAGGATCTATAATTTTAAAGATCCAGTGACTCTAATGTAAAATGTTGAAAACCACTGGTCTAGATGAGTTCTGATGTCCATCTCTAAAATGTACAACTTATTCTATATTATTAAGTCTAAAATTACTATTCAAATAGAAACAACCCCTCAAAATACCTTTCTTCTTATCTGCCCAAATTTACTGTGCTGTTTTTTGCCTTTCCATATCTGCAGAATCTTGCAAATTACAGTTCTCACCTCTATAAACCTTCAGAAACTCACGATTAAGCATATAGTTCACTGCCTGAGTAAGATAATATTCTTTCAAATTCAGAAGCCACTAAAGAAATAGAAAGGGTAGGTAGGTAGTAAACTGTTTTTAGCATACATAGCAAGAGGAAACTTAAATATACATGTCCATGTGTCTTTTCAGACTGACTCATTCATTTGATTTCTATAGTCCTTCATCACATACTGTGAATGGACAGCTGAAAAGATTAACTCATTCAATTAACTACCAGAGCTAGAATAGAAGGATGCCAGGTTAGAATCTCATTATATTGTACATTGTCATGCAAACTGTGGGTGCTTAATAAACATTTGCTGAATAATGAATGAAAGGGAATTTAAGAGGGTTTTCCCTGTACTTGAAAATACTTTCCTCATTCATTCAACACTATTTCAAATTATGCTTCTGAGCACAGTTATAGCTAATTAAATCAATTCTTTAAAATTCTCTGCCACATACATCTGGCATCTCTCCCCTTTCTATCTCTCCCCAACTCCCCACCCCCCACCGTCCCTCCCCTATTTCCCCCCAACTGACCCCAGTGTGTAGTGCTCCCTTCCCTGTGTCCATGTGTTCTCATTGTTAAACACCCGCCTATGAGTGAGAACATGCGGTGTTTGATCTTCTGCTCTTCTGTCAGTTTGCTGAGAATAATGGCCAGATGTAGGTGATGGGGAGGAAGGCAGCAAATCACACTGCCACGTGTGTACCTATGCAACAATCTTGCATGTTCTTCACATGTACCCCAAAACTTAAAATGCAATAAAATAAATAAATGGGGAAAAAGAAAAAAAAGAAGAAAAAAAGAGAAAAAGAAAAAAGAAAGAAAAAAAGAAAAATTCTCTGCCACAAAAATAAATCTGTTGTGGGTAAATATTATCCATTTAAGTTTTTATATGCAGGATGTATAAATGCTAGTTTAAGGGTCTTCTTATTTACCATTATGATGCATTCAATGCCTTTTAAATGTAGAACTTTATGATATTCACATCAAAGGAGATGGTTTTGATTCAGAAAACAATTGCAACCAGTATGAATTTTTTGTGTGTTATAATAAATGACTAATTGCTTTTCTAGCAGGTTCAGAATAAATGTTATGCTAATATGACAAGATTCCTATATGAAATGAGCTTGAGTCATGGATAAACTGAAACTAAAATAAAGAACAATCTGTAGGCACAGCTGAGTTGAGCACCTAACTGAGTAGAGTCAGTTAGGTTCTTCCAGTTTAGAAAGAATTAATTTTAGGCATATATTCTCCATTTCTTCTAACTAGCCAGGAACTCAATTAGTTAATTATCAATCATCTTCCATCTTTAGTAGCAGCAATAAACACTTCTAGTTGACCCTCTTTTGTTCTTCACTGATTAAATTCTCTCAGAAAATGAGCCATCCAGTCAAGTTTTCAATTCATGCAATTTTTATATCCCACTTTGATAAGGTCTCCTTAATCCTGTCTGCTGTGTGAAGTGCTGCCATGGCACTATGCAATTTACTTGAAATTTATTATCTAATTTTATCTATTTTATGCATCAGTTTTACTTATTGTAAAATTTTCTCATTCTTATGTTTAGAATAATTCTTGTCTCATTGTGAAATTGGAAAAAAGCCCACCAGAATTGCATTGTAGTGAACTGTCATAAGCAAATGATTTCAATATAATTAAAGAACATGGTACTTACAAACTAAAACATTTTAGCAGTCTATATTCGTAATTTTTCTTTTATTCTTGAGATAGGAGGAAATAAAACAACTCTGAAAAATTGGGATGGGGAAAATATTTCTATCACATCTCTCACCCAGATTTTGTGATTGGACTAAGTCTCCTTTCTGTTGGAACAGGAAATTTCTCAGAATTAAAGGTTGTAGTGAGTCTCACTCAATGCAAGGACATAACAGACTCTCTGGTTCTTCTTAGGAAGCAGTATGTGTTCAAACATGGTGGGTTTTCACTGAAAAAGACTCCCAAGCAAATGATGGTTGAATGATGCTTAATCACAGACCTGGTAACTTCTATTACCTGCATATAAGGGGAATGGCCTTGAGGCATTTTCTTCAACTGTTAGGGCTTCAATTTCCACCTTTGTATCATGGGTACTATGGGAATATACATGAATAATAAATGGATAGCATTCATTGATTAAGAGTCTGTACCATTCACTTAAAACTATCGTCAGTCCTATTACCAAACTGACCCCCCAAGTCATATGGTTCCTGGGAAAACTGAGGCCAAGAAAAGTTATGTGGCTTTCCATAGTTATAGTGCTAATAAATGTTGAAGCTGAAATTCAAATCCAGGTCTGTCTGATTCTAAAAATGATTCCAAAGTCTCTGGTGTTTGATCTGTGTACATTTTTGCTCCTATCAAATCCAAAATGGCTTCCATTAAAGATTATAGATGAAGAATCTGACTGAGCTTTGCAGAACAACAAAGTTGAAGTAAACCAAATATAGCCCCTTGTTGCTTAATGACATGTGCTGAAATGAATTAAAACTGTGAAAGTGTCATTTGGGGCAGATTGTGAAAGGCAATTTTTCCAAAAGGAAAGCATGTCAATGTATTATCTCTTTTTCAGTGCAGCATATTTTTATCATTAATTTTTAAAGAAGGAACTTCCAGGATTTATTTCTTCAGCATGTGCCATTCATTTTTTTTTTTTTTTTTTTTTTTAAGACAGAGTTTTGCTTTCGTCGCCCAGGCTGGAGTGCAGTAGCATGATCTCAGCTCACTGCAACCTCCACCTCCCGGGTTCAAGCGATTGTACTGCCTCAGTCTCCCGAGTAGCTGGGATTACAGGCACCAACCACCATGCCCAGCTAACTTATATATTTTTAGTAGAGATGGGGTTTCACCATTTGGCCAGGCTCGTCTCAAACTCCTGACGTCAGGTGATGCACTCACTTTGGCCTCCCAAAGTGCTGGGATACAGGCATGAGCCATAGTGCCTAGCTTATTTCTAATATTTGTAAATATTTATTGAGTACCTATTATGTGTCAGGTGTGTGGTAGAGATACAATAGTGAACAAGAACACAAAAGTATCTGATTTTTTTTTTGGAATTTACATTCTGGAGGGGGAAACAGTAACAATTAAATAAATTATACATACATATACAAACATGCATATACACACATATACATGCATATATACATATACAGATGTATATACACACAAGATACACATACACACAGATAATGATGGGTGCTTTGAAAAAAGAAAACAGTTGAGGTAACAGACCTAAGATAGGCAAGTGGCAGAGCAGGGAGTGTTTTAGACTGAGTGGTTGGAAAAGGCTTGCAGAGATGCCAGGCTGGGGATCCAGTGCAGAGCCAAATGGATTTGATTCTTACCTTCAAGGAGTTTGCAACCTTGAGATGAAGGCAAGCAATAAAATAATCACATGAATATATAATTACTAACTATGATAAGGAATGTGAAGGAAAATTATAAGATGCTATGAGAGCTTACTAAATGGGGTCCTGGTCTAATATGACAGATAAGAGAAACTTTTCTCCTAGGAAGTGATATTTCATTAGAGGTCTGAAAAATGAGAGGCATTAAAGAGGTGAAGGCAGGGTTTGGTGAAGTCTGAGACAGGAGGGTTTGCTGCAATTAAGGGATGCAATTGAGGCCTGGAATACAGGGGGAATGTGGAGTGAGACAGTGTTTCAGAAATGAACCAGGGGCTACATCATATAGGGCCTTGTAAACCGGTGTTTGATGGAGCTTTATTTTAAGAACCAAGGGGAGCCATTGCTGGCTTTTAATGGGGATTGCATGACATTACTAGATTAGCCTGTTGAAATAAATCACTTTGGTTGCCATGTGGATGACTGGCTAGAGAAGGCAAAAGTGAACCCAGGAAGACTTGTTAGAAAGCTACGGCAGTGGTCCAGATGAGATATAATGATTTGAACTTAATGGGTGGTGGTGTAGGTGGAGAGCACTGTGGCAACTGTAGACATAGAGGGGCAATCAGTAGATCTTAGAGATGGATTGGAAGTTATCAAGGTTAATCTCCAGTTTAAACCACTAGATAGATAATAATGCCATTCAATGAGGAAGAAGACACCAAAAGAGGATCACATTAAGTTGGGGGAAAACAATGTGATTTACATGCACTTGAAACATTCAAATAGATACATAGGGTAAGTGATTGCAATGGACAGTCTATAACTCAGAGAGAGATCTCAGCTGGAGGCATATACTTGGTTATATTTTAATGCATGACTGGTAGCCTTTTAAACCCCAAACTATTTGCAAGACAAAAAAATACTGAAGGTGACTTATGCTAAAATCAGCCATTAGCCAATAGTTAAAATTATTCTTTTATTATTGTACTTTAGGTTCTGGGGTACATGTGCAGATGATGCAGGGTTGTTGCATAGATGCATACATAACCTGGTGATTTTCTGCCTCCATTCCCCCTTCATCTATATCCAGCATTTCTCTCCACCTTATCCCTCCCCACCCACTGCTATCCATCCCCTTAGCCCCTGCCAACTGACTCCAGTGTGTGATTCTCCTCTCCCTGAGTCCACGTGTTCTCATTGTTCGTTACCCATCTATGAGAGAGAACATGCACTGTTTGGTTTTCTGTTTTTCTGTCAGTTTGCTGAGAATGATGGTTTCCAGACTCATCCAAGTCCCTACAAAGGACATGAACTCATCATTTTTTATGGTATGTAGTATTCTACGTTGTATATGTGCCACATTTTCTTTGTCCAGTCTATCATTGATGGGCATTTGGGTTGGTTCCAAATCTTTGCTATCGTGCACAGTGCTGCAATGAACATACATGTGCATGTGTCTTTATAATAGAACAATTTATAGTCAGTTGGAGATATACCCAGTAATGGGATTGCCGGGTCAAGTGGAATTTCTATTTCTAGGTCCTTGAGGAATTGCCACACTGTCTTCCACAATGGTTGAACTAATTTACAGTCTTATCAACAGTCTAAGAGTGTTCCTATTTTTCCATATCCTCCCCAGTATCTGTTGTCTCCAGATTTTTTAATGATTGCCATTCTAACTGGTGTGAGATGGTATCTCAATGTGGTTTTGATTTGCATTTCTCTAATGACAGTGATGATGAGCATTTTTTCATTTGTTTGTTGCCCTCATCTATGTCTTCTTTTGAAAAGTGTCTGTTCATATCCTCTCCCCACTTTTGAATGAGTTGGTTTTTTCTTGTAAATCTGTTTTAGTTCTTTGTAGATTCTGGATATTAGCCCTTTGTCAGATGGGTAGATTGCAAAAATTTTTTCCCATTCTGTTGGTTGTGGTTCACTCTAAAGATTGTTTCTTTTGCTGTACAGAAGCTCTGAAGTTTAATTAAATCCCATTTGTCTATCTTGGCTTTGTTGCCATTGCTTTTGGTGTTTTAGTCATGAAGCCCCTTGCCTATGCCTATGTCCTGAATGGTTTTGCCTAGGTTTTCTTTTAGGTTTTTTATGGTGTTAGGTCTTATGTTTAAGTCTTTAATCCATCTGGGGTTAATTTTAGTGTAAGGTGATAGGAAGGGGTCCAGTTCCTGCTTTCTGCACATTGCTAGCCAGTTTTCCCAACACCATTTATTTATTTCTTTATTTTTATAATTTTTTTATTGCATTTTAGGTTTTGGGGTACATGTGAAGAACATGCAAGATTGCTGCATAGGCACACACGTGGCAGTGTGATCTGCCTTCCTCCCCATCACCTACATCTGGCATTTCTCCCCATGCTATCTCTCCCTAACTCCCCACCCCCCGCTGTCCCTCCCCTATTTCCCCCCAACAAACCCCAGTGTGTAGTGCTCCCCTCCCTGTGTCCATGTGTTCTCATTGTTGAACACCCGCCCCAGCACCATTTATTAAATGGGGAGTCCTTTCCCCATTGCTTGTTTTGTCAGGTTTGTCAAGATTGGATGGTTGTAGATGTGTGGTGTTGCTTCTGAGGCCTCTGTTCTGTTCCATTGGTCTATGTCTCTCTTTTGTTACCAGTACCATGCTGTTTTGATTACTGTAGCCTTGTAGTATAGTTTGAAGTCGGGCAGTGTGATGCCTCTGGCTTTGTTCTTTTTGCTTAGAATTGTTTTGGCTATGCGGGCTCTCTTTTGGTTCCATTTGAAGTTTAAAGTGGTTTTTTCCAGTTCTGTGAAGAATGTCTTTGGTAGCTTGATGGGGATAGCATTAAATTTCATGATATTGACTCTTCTTAACCATGAACATGGAATGTTTTTCCATCTGCTTGTGTCCTCTCTTATTTCCTTGAGCAGTGGTTTGTAGTTCTCCTTGAAGAAGTCTTTTATATCTTTTGTTAGTTGTATTCCTAGGTATTTTATTCTCTTTTTAGCAATTGTGAATGGGAGTTTGCTCTTGATTTGGCTCTCTGTTTGTCTGTTATTGGTATACAGGAATGCTTAAACACAGAAATGAACAAGTACCAGCCACTGCAAAAGCGTACCAAATGGCAAAGACCAATAATGCAATGAAAAAACTGAGTCAAAATTATTCTTTTAAATACTTTTCAAGTTCTTCCAAGATATAGCAATACTTATAAATAATTTTGGATTCAGAATAAATCTTTGCTCTGATGCCGAGAATAAAATGAAGTTATAAGTATCATTCTGCATGTCAGCTAAATATTCCAAAGAAAGCTTTATGGAGTACCCATGGTTTGGGTCATCTGGTGAGATCCCCTATACTCATCCTGCAGGGACCTCTCAAACTGGTCTGTGGATAGCATAGTGGCATGTTGGCAAGGCAAAGAGAAGAGAAGCAGTTCCCACTTCTTTCTCCTCTGCATGCTCCCATATGTCATATAAAAGTTACAGACTGTATTACATTGTGTTTGGCAAAGATAGTCACAACAGTATCTCTCACCCCATATGCTTTTTTAACAATATTATCATTGACACTCTTTCCATTGATACATGGGATCTGTATCCCCTCCACTTGAGTCTGAGTGGGCTTGTGACTCCCTCCTAATCAACAGAATATGGTAGAAGTGACACTAAATAACTTCTAAGGCTAGGTCATAAAAAGTGATGAAGCTCCAATTCTGGTTTCCTGGAACTGATGCCTGGAATCATGAGCCACCATGTCAGCTGTCTGGCTGCCCTGAGACCACCATGCTGTGAAGAACTCAAAGTAGCTCATGGGGAGAAATCAAATGGAAAAGCCCTGGGACTACATGAAGAGAGAATGATGGCTGGCCAACTCCCAGCTGTTCCAGCTCCAGCTACTGTCTGACTGCACCGAAAGGAGAGACCACAAACCACAACTGCCTAGCTGAGATCTTCCCAAATTCTTGACTCACAGAAAGTGTGAGATAATGAACTGTTTATTATTGTTTTAAGCCACCAAGATGTGGATGATTTATTATGCAGTAATAGACAGCTGCACAGATAATTGGTGATGTATCAAAAACTGAAATGTTGTGGCATTATCTTTGGAACCAGGCAGCAGGCAGAAACTGGAAGGACCTCAGGGAGATTGTTAGAAGGCTGGGAGGAGAGAAATGCAATTGCTATTGAAAGCTGGAGGATGGGGAAAAGTTTACCAACTTTGTTTCCTGTGATAACATGGAAAACAAAATATACGTAATCAAACTGATGATCTAGCTAAGGAGATTTCCAGGTAGAGCACTGGGGATACTGCTTCACTTTTAGATGCTAATACCAAACTGAGAGAGGACAAAGAACTGACAAACAGGCTATTCAGTGTTCAAGTAGAAGTTGGAAGAAATGTAAAGGATCCAGAATAAGTCTTTTCAGCCTGCAAAGCATCCTCAAATCAGAACAGGCCTCTGTGAAAAAAACCATATACAGGGTGGGACTATACGATTCTTCGTTAAAACCTGAGAAATATCTAAAGCAGCACCTTATAAGCTCTTTCAGACAGATAATAGGATTTATAAGGATCATAAGAGCATGCCTTACAGATTATTTCCTCTAAACAATAAGCTCCTTTGAATATTAAGAGTGTTGGGCCACACAGCATAACTCATACGGAGCCTAAGATAACAAGGGCTTGTGATTGACAAATAATAATTGTATATATTTATGGAGTATAATGCAATGTTTTGTTGTGGAATAATTAACTCAAGGTAATTAACATATCCATTACTTCACATACTAATCATTTTTTTGTGGTGAGAACATTTGAAATCTACTTTTAGCAATTTTTAAATATACATTATTATTAACTATAGTCACTATGCTATGCAATACATCTCTAAAATTTATTCCTCCTGTCTAACTAAAATAGGGCTTATCTTAAAAATATTTGTGAGTATAGCTTTTGTCTAATGAAGTAGATAATAAATTTATTCATAAGCCCCAACAGTTTTTTTTTGAGACAGGGTCACACTCTGTCACCCAGGCTGGAAGTGCAGTGCCATGATCATGGCTCAGTGCAGCCTCGACTACCCAGGCTCAAGTGATCCTCTGCCTCAGCCTCCCAAGTTTGATGGCTCATGTGCCACCATGCCTGGCTAATTTTTTGTAGATCTCAACTGTATTTCCCAGGTTGATCTCAAACTCCTGGACTCAAGCAGTCCTCCCATCTTGGTCTCCCCAAATGCTGGAAATACAGGCATCAGCCACCATGCCCGGTCCTGCTCTGAACTGTTTTTAAGGAATTGTATATTTAGAGTGAAAACAACAAAGACAGTATAAAGTGAAAGGAGGTCTTTAGACTCCTAATCTTTTAAACACAAGAAATAGACTTAGAAGGTTGCTCAGTTGCAAACAAGTGCCCCTTCTTACAGAAAAAAATGATGATTCAAATAGCAGAATAAGAGTCCAGAGAGCAGACCCAAAAACTAGAGAGGACAACCAAGAAATATATCCTCCAAACAAGGATCTTCCAACATGGACCTTTCTAGGTTTTAGAATTCCTATTAACCAGTGACTGCCATGTGCCTTTTGTTCCCCCTAGTTTTGAATGGAAGAGTCTGTAACAGTTATCCTCTGTATATCTCCATATTGTCTGTTAGATAAGTGGAACAGATACCTTGTCTTTTAGTTCCCAGGTTTCCATAATTAACTGTACTCAAAATGCTTAACCTGAAATGTTTCATTTGACTTACCAGATGAGATCCTGAGTTTTGAGGTACATTGAAATTTTTAAAATATATGTTAATGGACACATAATTGTACATGTTTATGAGAAGCAGTGTGGTATTTTGATACATGTGTACAATGTGTACTGATCAATTGAGGTTAATTAGTATATCAATCACCTCAAACAGTAATCATTTTGTTGTGTTGATAAAACTCAAAATCCTCTCTTCTAGCTCTTTGAAAAAAATATTGTTTACTGTAGTGCTATGCAATACTAAAACTTGTTCTTCTTATGTAGCTGTATTTTTGTATCTGCTAATCAACCTCTCCCTATTCCCTACTCCTTCCTACCCTTCTCTTCCTCTGGCAACCACTAATTCTACTCTCTACTTCTATGAGATCTACTTTTTCAGCTCCCACAAATGAGTGAGAAAATGTAGTATTTCTCTTTCTGTGCCTGACTTATTTTCCTTAACATAATGTCCTCCAGACTCATCCATCTTGCTATGAATGACAGGATTTCATTTTTTAAGATTGAATACTACTCCATTGTGTATGAATACTACATTTGCTTTATCCATTTATCTGTTGATGGGTATGTATGTTGATTTCATGTCTTGCCTTTTGTAAATAGTGCTGCAGTAAATATGGGAGTGCAGATATCTCTTTAACATACTGATTTCCTTTCCTTTGGATATAGACCGAGTATTGGGATTGCTGGATTATATGGCAGCTCTGTTTTTAGCTTTTTGAGCTATACTGTTTTCCATAATGGCTTTATTAATGTATATTCCCACCAACAGTATACAGGAGTCCCCTTTCTTCTGCATCTTTGCTGGCATTTGTTATTTTTTGTCTCTTTGTTAATAGCCATTCTAACTGGGGTGAGATGATATTTCATTGTGGTTTTAATTTGCTTTTCTCTGATGATTAGTGATGTTGAGCATTCTTTCATATACCTATTGGTCATTTGTATGTCTTCTTTTGAGAAGCGTCTATTCATCTATTCAGATACTTTTTACATTTTTAAATTGGATTATTTGGATTTTTTTGCTGTTGAGTTGTTTGACTTTCTTGTATACTTTTGATATTGATCCCTTATTGGATGAAGAGTTTGAAAGTATCTTCTATTCTTCAGGTTGAGCTATACTTCAGTTCAATACCTATAATCAGTGTTTCACCCATGGAAGTCTTTTATAGGTCATTAATTATTTTCCCTTACCCAGAAAAGAAAACACCAATAACAAAAAACAGCTTTCTATTTTACCATTACTGTAGGTGTGCATTTAGTATTGGTGGTTTTGGAAAAGGGAGTGAGCATGTTTTGCATGTGGGAGGGATGTGAATTGCTGTGGGAAGAGGGTGGACTATGGCAGAATGTGTTTGTTAAAGATGGCCACAATGATATATCCCATTCACATGGTTTCTTCATTGTGACTTTGAAGTTGCTCCTATTGAGAGTTAGGGGTCTATGTCCCCTCCCTTTGAATCTGGGCAGGCTTATGTTTGCTTGTAACTAATAGAATTGCAGTGAAGATGACACTGTATGACTTGCAGTGTTAGTTCATAAAAGGCAATGCAGCTCTGCCATATTCACTGGTACAGTTGGGATTGGAGTCTTCAGATACCATATAAAAAATCCAACTACCCTGAGGCTGCTATGCTGTGAGGAAGTCAAGCCACATGGAAAGGCTCTGTGTAGGCACTCTGATTAGCAGTCTTAGTCTTAGAGTTTTCCTAGCGTAGGCACCAGACATGTGAACAAACAAATCTACAGATAACTAATTCCTAGATGTCAAGTAACCATCTGTCTTTGAGTCATCCAAGCTAATACCGCAGACATCTTGTAGCAGAGACTAGTTATCCATACTCTGCCCTTTACAAATTCCTGAGCATAATAAAATGTTGTTTGTTTTGTGCCAATAAGTTTGAGGTGGTTTATTCAGCACAGTAACTGGAACAGGCTATTTGAGTCATCATTGTGCCAAATATTACACTTTCAATAGCTAGTTATCTAAACCTAGAATTCCTGGCATAAAGTAAGATAAATATTACAAATATATGGGATTGAATGTGTCCCTGATTGACCACTGGTTGGCTTTTCAGATTTAAAGTAGGACTAAAAATGCCAATCTAAGTACAGTGTTGGTTGGTAAAAACTGCTTTGTAAGATAGGTAATCTGGCCAGTGGCTCTCTCTGCAATGAGCTGCCTGTATCTTCTCTGAGTCATCTGAGATAGGGCATCACTGCCTAAGGCTCCAACATCCAACCTCATATAGGAATAATATCACTGAAGAACTAGCAGCACTATAATGTAATGTCGTATTGATAGACAATGTAACTTCTGCTTGAAAAATAAACATCTTGACTTCATCTCAGTAATGATGCATAAGCAGGAAACCAGTGTCATACCTGATAACATTCTCAGGGGTACCATTTCAGAGAATCATATTTACTCCCTTCTCTGTTATAATACCAAACATAAGTATGCTTCCTTTCAAAATAAGTATCTGAACCATGTAAAAGCAATAAATTAGTGGATGATTTCCTTGAAATTGGATTCATAACTGAGTAATCTAATGCTCGCTCAAAAAATTCTTGATAAATCCTTATTTGTTGACTGGTGGATTTTTTTTTTTTTTATTTTATAGAAGGATCTTCCAGTTGCTAGTAAACCCAAGCTTACCTAATTCATGATGTAGTCCATATAAAGTGATTTATACTTAACTTTTCTATAATATCTGTATTCTATAGAGTTGAATGTGCTTATAACTGTATACAACTCTAAGACAAAATAAACTTAGAAAAATGATCTCTACAAATAAATACAGGCTTATACATAGGTAAAGATTGTGAATGAATACAAACAAAACCTGACCTGATTGGAAAAGTGAGCCTGTGTCCTATAAAGTAGTTTGATTATTTCAATTTAAAATTATCATTGAGAGGTAGAACTGTGTATAGGAGTATATATAAGAATTAAGCCCAGATAAAGGACTTGATATCTACTTTTTGTTTACTTTCTTAAGTGAAAAAATTGGCAGAAGTATAAAAGGGTGAAATGGCAGAAGTATCTCTTAGATATGGCCAACCCTGCTTCTCTCACCTTGATGCACTGAAAGTTTCTCTGTACCCACGTCTTCCACTTGGAGGGTGTCCACAGTTACACTGATATCATCTGTCAGTTCATTCAATTTACTGACCATCAGCAGTAATGTTGAATAAAGAAGCTCCTATTATAGGGCAGGCACTGGACTTGGCTCTGGAAGCACATGATGATTAAGATCTACTTCTAAACTTTGGACACCTCAGGTTTGTTGTTACTTTTTTTTTGAAGGGGCCATAAATAACTAAATAAAGTATAATAGGCATATCCTTGAGATATGTACAAGGTTTTATTGGGATTCACTTTAGCCTGAAGTCTCCAGAGTTGGTGAAGGTATTGATGGTGACACTGTTGAAACATACAAGACGATGTGCAAATCATCCATGATTCTATTTTTTTTTCCTTTGGCACAATTTGGCCTTTCAGTGTTATCCAGGATTCTCCTGTTTTGAAAAAGACTTTCTAGTTACCTATTGGTTTCAGGAATTAATTTCCATTTTTCTATTATTTTCTTTAATATTCCTTCCTATTCATATTAAAGGATAAGTGCTCAAGGACTCTGGGTTTTGATAGCTGATTTCCACTATTATCTTTGCTCACCAGAGGGTGAGCTCCTGGGGACGTGTCAAAATTAACTCTGTAGCCCTATTCTCTAGTACATTGCCTGATTCCTAATCATTACTCAATAATTGTATTTGGAATGATCCTCTTGATTCTAAGTAAGGACACAGAAAAACAGTGCTCCCTGGAGTAGGGGAGAAGTTGTCTCCTGGAGATATCTCTCTCTTTACCAGTTGTAGTCCTTTTTGCAGCCTCTGGATCAATCTTTTCCCTCAAAGAACTTCTATCCTGTTCCACTCACTGTAAATAGCCTGGATATTGTAGAGGAACAGAGGAAATCACTGGGTTAGAATCTGAAAGACTGGTTGAATTCACATCTTTACCATATCCTAGATGTATGAGCTTGGGACAGTCCCTCAATTTTTTTGCTCTTCAATTTCCTCATCTTTAAAATGAAGAGAGAGAATATTTGGCCATTTTCTGAAGTTTTGGGTATAGGACTATAATGCTGGCTAGTATGTTGCCTTGAGACTAATCTCTAGCTGGTTGATATATTTAAGATTTTTCTTCCCAACCAGGGAGTAGAAACATCCAAATAATGGTCTTATTGTCTTCTTTCTACCCCTGCCCTGAGACCTTCTGACAGAGTCAGCTTTATGAGTCTGCATACTATCCAATCACACAGTGCCTGCTTAGAAGGGTCCTGTGCTTGGCCTAATGGTCTGCTATAGCCATTTTGAAATTCATAATAATTGTTAAACAAGGGATCTACATTTTAATTTTGCACTGTGCCGAACAGATTATGGAGCTGTCCCTGCCTTCTACTTTAGTAGTGGAATAGATGCCTTTGGGCCATTGTTTCCATTTCAAGACTTAATACTTCTCAACAGTTTCTCATCTCCTTAATGACCACTCCCAAGCTCCTTTGTGTGACATTCAAGGACTCCCATGTCCTGCCTTACACTTACTTCTCTCATAGGATTGAATGACCTTTGACTATAAACTGCTACCCTTTATTTAGAATAACTCTCCTCTTTTTACTTGGTAAACTCCTTCGTGTCTTTTAAGATTCCACTCTGCCATTATTCCATTCAGAATGCCTTTTCTTGACCCCTGAGCCTGAGCCATGGGTTCCTCCTTACCTCCTGTAGTACATGTCTCCATAATGAAATCTACTGCATCATATTAAACTCAGCTATTTACATGTCTGCCTCTTTCATGTAACTTTCAAGCACAGAGACCCATTCTGACATATTTTTATATCCCTAGTACCTAGAATAATATGTGGTTGAATCTTCCTACATTGAATGTATATATGTATAAAGTAAAGGCTTCTTAAATGAATCGTAATATGAAAAAGTACTTTGTTATTTGAAAAGTCATTTCCTTATTTATCATATGGCTTATTTTTGCATATTGGATTTATATAAAATTAGGGCAAAGCTAAGCTTAACAATGTCATTCAATAACTGAGGTATTCTATTTTTGAAACACTGTCCATGTTTTTGGACAAGTATTAAGCTTGTGAGTGGCCACATAGTGTGAAAATTAGATTCGCCCTATTAAGAACCTTAGAAGAAAGCGCATACTTCTTTGCAAGGAAAATAAATGGAATAGACGAACATTTTAGAATATAAAAAGACTTTTTTATTTATGTCTCTGTTTACAATTCAAAATGATAAAGCTAGGTAAATGAGAAGTCAGTATGTATTAGATATATTCAAATATTTTACCAAATAAATTAGATATTATTAGTTATCACCCATAGCAAAAGACTAAGGAATATTTGTATAACATTATGGTATTTGAACTCATATTCTATTCATTTGGATTTAGCAAGGAAAGTAAAGTCCCTGTAAATGTATAGTAATTACCAAACATCCATTTTAAGTCTTAAAATTCTAATTAATGGAATATTCTCTTCATAAATCTCTTAAATTAATACCTGCACTGTGGTGCTTTATACCATTTGGCTGTCATTATACAAAATCACCTTCACTGCCTTCATCACATATGTTATTTTTACAAGCCTCTGCATTAAAAAAATGCCACTAGGGCCTCTTATTCATGACAGGTATCATCCCCAGTAATGGGAAAAATGTATAGGCAAGGGAGAACAAACAGAACTTGGTTATGGTATGAGCAGAAATTGTGAAACTGATGATGTCACAGCCTGTAAATGGCTGGGGTGGCGCCATAGGGAGTTGAGTTGGGCTATACTACTCCTAGTTACCACCCAAACCCATTCTTTATTTCTTCTCATAATGGTGGATCTTTCTTTAGTTCAGGGTTGCTTACCTGCAGGAATATTGACATTTGGGGTTAGATAAGTATTTGTTCTTGGGAAGTGAGCTTTGCATTTCAGGATGTTTAGCAGCATACATGGCCTTCACCACTAGATGCCAGTAGCCCCCCTCCCCAGAACTGTGACAGCAAAAATGTCTCCAGACATTACCAAATGTCTCCTGGATAAGTAAATCAACCCTACTTGAGAACACCTGTTTTGGCTGGTCACACACGTGTACGTGGAAAGTCTGAATTTTCTAGCCTCTCCTACACCTATATGGGGCTATGCAACAACATGTCTAGTATCAGAAAATAGAATCGGCTCAAGCTTCAAACCAGAATCGAATCACTTCTTGCCATGTCCAACACTACATGTTGGTCTGAGCCACCTCTTGGTGGCTCATCAGGATAATTCCCACCAGAATTATTGCAATAGTCTTCTACAAGGTCTACTGGCTTCTAGGCCTGTCTTCCCAACAATAATATCTATTCTCAACATAGTAAGTAAAGGGATCCTGTTAAATTTTAAGTAAAATCAGATCATCTTCAGCTCAAAACTCTCCGGTGGTTCTCCTCATAAGTCCTTGTAACATCCCCTTTAAGTCTCAGACCTCAACTCCTGCTGTTCCCCCTCTAGCCCAGGGGTCAGCAAACATCTTCTGTAAAGGGCTAGATAGTAAATTTTTTAGGTTTTGAGGCCATGCAAATTCTGAAGTCTATCCATGTCTTTTCAATATATATTTTGAATCCAATTTTCTACAGTGAAGTATATATCTAAGTCGTCTTTGGACCATACCTCACCTACAGCACCACATTTTAAATGGACTAGAAGTAATTGTTTAAAAATAATTGTTTGGCTTTCTGTTCAAAATCTATCAAGCAGAAATCTTTTCATTTAATATCATCTGTAGCCTTAGAGAGTAGTTTAGAAATTAATAACACAGCTGTGATATTTCAATTCTTCATAAAAGAAGCAATGTCTTGCATATGGAAATTCTTTCCTAGCAGTTTTTGTCAATTCTGCTCTAGCTAGAGTGCTCAAAAGACACACTAAATTCTAAGAAGCATTAGGATGAACATCTTCCATCTTGAATATGAGCTGTTTGATTATTAATATCATTTGCCATCTGTCCAGGCTGCAAAGTGAATGTTGAGACTGGAGGGGACAGGTGATTAGGGTATATACCCACCACTAAACTCAAAACAATAACAATGGCATCAGTGACAAATCACATCAAGCATTCGCTTGTTTATTAACTTGGATGATCCTGACTGGCTAATTCTCTAGACCTTTATCATGCTTCCACTTCTCTCTATATATATTCACATACTTGGTGCCCAAGTGGTTGTTGTATGGGATTATCTGTTGTTTATCTGGCACCATTACTCCTGTAGAAGCATCTGCCTAAGGCTAGGAAGAACTGCATTTCCCAGAATTCTCTTCTGTGTTGGTTCCAGGTTAGGATTTTTCAGTAAAATAAACTTGGAAGATTTGGAAGGTAGAAAGGAAGCAAAGTCTATTACTTTTGGGAATCACTGAGGTCAGACAAGGCTGCTTTGTTAGACAAAGTGTGGCTAGACCTTTCTGTGGACTCCCACTTTATGATCTTACTTTGGTGCCTAGACCTGATGACTTCTCAGATTTTTCTGTGGACACCTGGTTTTCTACTCAGAACTTCATGTTAAGTCCCATCCTTTGACTATGGCCTTTTAGACCTTCATCCTCCCAGTTATTCCCCTACATTCATATAAACCCTAATTTCTATATTAAGCCCTTGATTTTGGTACTACTTTTAGTTTCTTTGTCTTCATGACTATACCCAGATGGATACAGGTATACAGGTACTCCAGAATTTTAACTACAAATCACCATTTTAATGCAAGTAACTATAGTTTTTTAAAAATTAAAAGTGATTATCTTAGTGTACCAAGCATTGGACAGAAACAAGGATAAAGAAGACAAAATCCTGCACTTGAAGTCAGTGTGTGATTAGGGGAGGGGATCTAGAACACATAGACCAGTGATTCTTAACCGGGGTCATTTTTGCCCACAGGGGATATTTGGCAATATCTGGAGACATTTTTGGTTGTTACAACTGGGAGAAGGTATTTTACTGGCATCTAGTGGGTATAGGCCAGGATACTGCTGAACATCCTGCAATGCACCAGACAGCCCCCACCACAAAACATGAATTATCTAGCCTCAAATGTCAACAGCACTAAGGCTGGGAAACCCTGATGTAGACAAATGACTATAATATAATGTGATATCTGCTATGGCAAAGGAATACACAGACCACCAGGTACTATGGAAAAGGTAATGTTATACCAAGAAAATTAAAGGAAAGCTAGATGGCATTTTTTCTTCTATAATAACCTGACAGAATGTACTGCCTCTGCCATTTGGCCATTAGTTGTTATATTTTAACCATCTGGCATCTTAATTGTAGAAGATATGTTACAAAGGACAGAAACTCACTCATGGTAGCTTAAATAAATGGGACTGTCTTTAAGGAATTACTATAAGAAAATTATTGTGAGATAATCTCATAAGTTTCCAAGGATAGGAAAGAAATGCCCTGTAAAGGTGAAAAGCCTGAGCTCTGGAGCAAAACTCTGGTTTCAAATCTTGGTTCTGCCACTAACCATTGTGGGAACTAGGCAAGTCACTTACTACATGCGTCAGTCTGTTTTGTAGTAAAATAGAGATGATATCTCCTTCCTTAGAGGGTTCTTTGAGAGGATTCAGTGAAATAATGTACAGTAAAAGCTTATGTGCCTGGTATATAGTGTACACTTAATAAATGTTAGCATGATGGTATATACAAGGCTACCTAGCCCAGGAGCTCCAATGAGCAAGTCAGGAAGGGAGGTTATTCTCAATTTCTCAGGGATGATACTGTCTCCTATTTCCGCTCTTCTCTTACCAGGTTCCTATAATCATGCATGTTCTAGTCAGGCCACACCAGACTCAACCCTATGGAAAACTGTTCAACTCAAGTCCTCACTATCATCTAATTAGAATATCAGAACCTCTGTTTGAATTCTTGAAAGAGAGAATCTCATTGATATCCCAATTTATAGAATGTTGTCCCTGGGTGTTTGGACAGAAAATGGGGTAGGATTATGACATATAAACAAGACAGATTGAGATTAAGGTTGGGGGCAAGGGAACCCTCCCAGGGTGGTGAATGTTGCTGAAAGCACAACACATGAGGAAGCATAGAAGGAACAAGAATAGAAGGAACAACAAAAGCTGGCCTTGAGAAGAGATGATCTTGGCTGATATGATGAGTGTTTTCAAAAGAGTGAAGGGCTATTTTGAGTTCACTCTTATTTGTATTAATGGCTCCAAAGAAACTAATCAGAGATTATTGCTTGATATTACAGGGATACAGAATTCAACTCTATATCAGGATGAACTTTTAACAACTCTGTGACTAAACATGGAATATACCACCTTGGAATGTAATGAATTCACCATTGCTAGAAATAGTCAAGTATTCAACCATTTGTTGGAAATGTCAAATGGGTTAGGGGACTAAGTGAAAATTTACATATCTTCTATTTATGGAGTCTGTTTGTGTAAATATTGCTAAGAATTCTAAGAGGGAAAACCACATTGAAGGTGCTGACCTAAGTTCAGGAAAGATGTATTTGATAAGCTATATCCTGCTATGGCTCTCTATAATCTCTCAGAAGATTCTAGTCCAGTTTTTTTAATTGTATTTTAGGCTCTGGGGTACATGTGCAGATCATACAGGGTTGTTGTTTAGGTACACACATGGAAATGTGGTTTGCTGCCTCCATCGCCCCATCACCTACATCTGGCATTTCTCCCATGTTATCCCTCCCCGACCTCCCCACATCCCCACTGTCCCTCCCTTGGATCCCCCAACAGACCCCAGTGTGTGATGCTCCCCTCCCTGTGTCCATGTGTTCTCATTGTAACACCCGCCTATGAGTGAGAACATGCAGTGTTTGATTTTCTGTTCTTGTGTCAGTTTGCTGAGAATGATGGTTTCCAGATTCATTCATATCCCTACAAAGGACGTGAACTCATTGCTTTTTTTATGGCTGCATAGTATTCCATGGTGTATATGTGCCACATTTTCCTTGTCCAGTCTATTGTCGATGGGTATTTGGACTGGTTCCAGGTCTTTGCTATTGTAAATAGTGCTGCTATGCACATATGTGTGCATATATCTTTATAATAGAATGATTTATAATACTTTGGGTATATACCCAGTAATGGGATTGCTGGGTCAAATGGAATTTCTATTTCTAGTTCCTTGAGGAAGCCCCACACTGTCTTCCACAATGGTTGAACTAGTTTACACTCCCACCAATAGTGTAAAAGTGTTCCTATTTCTCCACATCCTCTCCAGCATCTGTTGTCTCCAGATTTTTTAATGATCGCCATTCTAACTGGCATGAGATGGTATCTCAATGTGGTTTTGATTTGCATTTCTCTAATGGCCAGTAATGATGACCATTCTTTCATGTTTCTTGGCCCCATATATGTCTTCTTTTGAAAGGTGTCTGTTCGTATCCTTCACCCACGTGTGAATGGTTTTTTTTTTTTTTTTTTTTTTTTTTTTTT
>NW_016107786.1:516496-525020 GCF_001604975.1 Cebus imitator | reverse complement strand
TCTGTTTTAGGTCTTTGTAGATTCTGGTTATTAGCGCTTTGACAGATGGGTAGATTGCAAAAACTTTTTCCCATTCTGTTGGTTGCTGGTTCACTCAAATGATTGTTTCTTTTGATGTACAGAAACTCTGTAGTTTAATTAGATCTCATTTGTCTATTTTGCCTTTTGTTACCAAAGCTTTTGGTGTTTTAGTCATGAAGGCTTTTGGTGTTTTAGTCATGAAGTCATTGCCTATGCCTATGTCCTGAATGGTTTTACCTAGGTTTTCTTCTAGTGTTTTTATGGTGTTAGGTCTTATGTTTAAGTCTTTAATTCATCTGGATTTAATTTTAGTGTAAGGTGACAGGAAGGGGTCCAGTTTCTGCTTTCTGCCCACTGCTAGCCAGTTTTCCCAACACCACTTATTAAACAGGGAATCCTTTCCCCATTGCTTGTTTTTGTGAGGTTTGTCAGAGATCAGATGGTTGTAGATGTGTGGTGTTGCCTCCGAGACCTCTGTACTGTTCCATTGGTCTATATCTCTGTTTTGGTACCAGTACCATGCTGTTTTGATTACTGTAGCCTTGTAGTATAGTTTGAAGTCCTTCTGCTCTAATATAATAAACCATAACAACAGTTCAGTTCAGGTATATTTTCCTCTTTCAATTATCTTTGACTTACACAATATTTTATTTCATCATTTCTAAGGATTTTAAGTAAGCCACAAGTCCCTTGGCTGCTGTTATGATTTTGAAAATGACCCTAATATAGAATATATAAAATATAGAATAAGAAAACTACTAATTATGAAAAGAAATAGGCACTGAATGTATGTCCTTTTAGAGGCCAACAGTGTTCATATTATTTTGATAGTCTAGAGGCTTCAAGCAATAATATCAACCTTCCAGATAACCACTGGAAGTAGTTCCCCTCTTCCCTATTATTGCTCAATTTCTACTGGAAGTAGCTCAGAGGATGAAAGTCAATGCTGTTTTCAGTGGATGTTTGGTGAGTTGTTTGTTTCTGCAAGGGGCTCAGTAAACTCAAGAACTGAGAACTCAGTCACTAGGATCAGATCTATATTTGGTCTGGCCCTTGATGTCTTCCTGCCAACTTAGAAGAGACAGTTAGGTTCATGATGAAATCGCCCAGGTGTGACTTGGAGAAGTGTTAGGAGTTTCTAACAGAGGGACAGTGAGACATGTCCTGAGGAGAAAGACGTCTGTGGGGCATCACGTCATTGCTTTCCACAGCTGTAGAACAAATGTGTTTCTCCAGGTGAAAAACTATAAACCTGCTTTCTCTGGCCAAACTTATCTCCTGAATTTGAATGATGTTGGTAAGCCAGCTCTTCTTTAATGAATTTAGACTGTAGGTTCTGTTTTAAAATTAGCAGTTACTGAAGCAGGTGAACACTGGAAACCATCAGGAGGCCGTTTACTATTGCTTCTCCCAAGGACATTCAAGGCAGCGGAGTAAGGAGGGGGTATAGCTCAGAGGTAGAGCATTGTACTGCAGATTAAAGCAGCAGAATGAACCAGAAACAGTCTATGCTCCATTATTCTGGCTTATGATTTAGTTTCGCAGATCATTTGTGCCCTAGCTCCCTTATGCTTTCCCCACAACCATTTGTTTGTTCACTGACACTTCAGCTGTAGCTTCTTATACACAACTCTTGCCAAAAAAAAGTGGAAAAAGAAAATGGAAAATTATGGGTGAAATGAGAGTTTGTTTAGTGGAGTTTCTGCAGTGCATTTCCGAGAGTTCCCCTTTCTCTGCTTCATTATAATGGTTACCAGATTTAAGATTTCAGAGAGAAAATTTATCTATAGGCCCAGGGGGTAGATTGATTGAAGTAAACACAGAAGACAGAGATTGGTCACTATGGGAAAATAATGCCATTATCTGTTGATCTAATTGTTGACCAACTGAGTTTCTAGTTAAGAAAATGTGCATGAAGGTATTAACACAGTATTTGTCAAATGATGGGGAGTCTGTAGCCCTTCCCCTCTCTTTTTTTAAGAGACAGGGTCTTGCTCTGTTGTCCAGGCTGCAGTGCAGTGCCATGATCATAGCTCACTGCAACCTTGAACTCCTGGGCTGACCTGATCCGCCAACCTCAGCCTCTCAAATAGCTGGGATTATAGACATGCACCACTGGGCGCAGATCTCTCTTTCCTTTTCAAAAATGTCTATACAATAGTTATAATTAGAGACACAAAGAAAACCTGATATGGTTCTAAGAAGTTATATTTTCATAGAAAATGGATTTAAGTCCTGAGTTGGTGTCTGTTTTCTCCCAGCTGTGTGCTGTATAATTGAGCAGATGTTGTGTGCAGCTGAGGATGACACAGCTTGAACTCTGAAGGCAGGTCATGGAGTGATGAGCCCACTGGATCATGGGTGTCATAATACTCAGGTGAGTTGTGAATGTGGGCTGGTAAAACAACAGCTAAGGCTTAGCAAGTTTTAGTGAGGTACAATATAATTAGTGCAACATATACCTCCTGTCCCTGTCATCATGGCAACAAAATGACCACTGCTACTGTATTGGTGACTGCCTCCTGAGGGTAGCTGAGAAGGTTTAAGCCTGTGATGCTCAGGTGAATTTGTTTACCTGGCCTGATCATGCTGAGAGCACTGGCTTTCAAAACTTTTTTGCTGTGAAACACTGCAGATTCTCACTTACATGTGGAATCTAAAATAACCAAACTCACAGAAGCAGAGAGTAGAATGATGGTTGTTAAGGGATACAAAGTTTCAGTTATGCCAGATGAATAAGCTCTGGAGATCTAATATATAACAATGTGACTATAGTTAACAATACTGAACTGTATAGTTGAAATTTGCTAAGGGGGTAGATCTTTAGTGTTCTCATGAAAGAGAGAGGGTAGGAAAGAAGGTAGAAAGGAAGGAAAAACAGAAAGCAACGGTAACTGTGTGAAATGATGCACATGGTAATTAGTTTGATCATGGTGATTATTTCACAGTGTATGCATATATCAAATCAACAAGTTGTATACCTTAAATATATATGACTTCTAATTGTCAATTATAGTTTTTTTTAAAAGCTGGAGAAGATGGCTGAATAAGAACAGCTCCGGTGCACAGCTCACAGAGAGATCAACACAGAAGGTGGGTGATGTCCGCATTTCTAACTGAGGTACCTGGTTCATCTCACTGGGACTGGTTGGAACGTGGGTGCAGCCCAAGGAGGGTGAGCTGAAGCAGGGTGGGGCATCACCTCACCTGGGAAGTACAAGGGGCTAGGAAACTCCCTCTCCTAGCCAAGGGAAGATATTAGGGACTGTGGCCTGCACCCCGGCCCAGATACTGCATTTTTCCCATGGTCTTCACAATCCAACGACCAGGAGATTCCCTCCCGTGCCTACAATACCAGGGCGGCTGTTTGGGAAGACACTGAGGTTGCCACAAGAGTTTTTCACACCCCAGTGGCGCCTGGAATGCCAGTGAGACAGAACTGTTTACTGCCCTGGAAAGAAGGCTGTATTGTAGCCAAGTGATCTGGCTCAGTGGTTCCTACCCCCATGAAGACTGGCAAGCTAAGATCCACTTGCTTGAAATTCTCGCAGCCAGCACAGCAGTCTGAGCTTGACCTGGGACGTTCGAGCTTTGTGGTGGGAGGGGCGGCCACCATTGCTAAGGCTCGAGTAGGCAGTTTTAATCTTGCCTGTGTAAACAAAATTGCTGGGCAGAGCCCACGGCAGCTCAGCAAGGCTTCTGCGGGCAGACTGTGTCACTAGACTCCATCCTCACTGGGCAGGGCGTCTCTGAAAAAAGGCAATAGCCCATCAAAGACTTATAAATAAAGCCCCCACCTTCCTGGGACGGAGCACCTGGGAAAAGGGGTGGTTGTGGGTACAGCTTCAGTGGACTTAAATGTCCCTGCCTGGCAGCTCTGAAGAGAGCAGCAGATCTCCAAGCACAGCATTCAAGCCATAGTAATAAACTGAATATTTCTTCCTAAGTGAAAATAATTTTATTTAAAGCCTTGGAGCATTTTCCATGTCTTAATAGTATGCCTTCTTTTAGACTGTGCATATTGCAATCTGCATACATTTTTAAAGTGGACTCTCTTTAATAGATTTCAGAGCAGCACTTCTCAAGCTTTCATGTGCTTGTGAATCTCCTTATAATCCTTTTGTAAAGCATGTTCTCATTCCACAGATCTGGGGTAGGGCCTGAGAGGCTGCATTTCTAACAAGTGCTAGGTAATTCTGATGCTGCTGGTCAACAGATGACATTTAAAGAAGCAAGGTTCTCAAACTTGGCTTTCCATTGCAACCACCTGGGAAGCCTTAAAAAAACCAAGATGCCTGGGCTCTACACCTAAATATTCTGATGTAATGGTCTGAGGTAGGGGTCTGGGCATGTAGATTTTTAACAGCTCCCAGGTGTCTCTAGTGTGTAACCAGGATTGAGAACTGTACTGTACTTCTAGAAAATACCAGAGCTTATTTCTAGCATGACTTCTGTTTCTCTTGAACAAATCCCAGCAGCAGCAGATAGAGTGAAATGAAGTGGGGACATTTAATAACTTAACCTCCTGATGTTTTTACACCCATGTCAACATTCTGAAAAGCAATTAAATCATACACCCAACAAAATTCATGCCTTTGTTCATTACCAGTACAAAGAACCATATTTTGGATCCCTTATGTGCTATATGGTATAAATAAAAAGAACTTCAGGTAGAATAAAAGAGCTCACTTACAAAAAAAGGAAATTCTTAATGAAAGGTTCTTTTTTGACTATTTTGTCATTTGGGTTATACTAGCTCTAATTAATTACTCCTGACAGGAGTGACATCTTTTCATAAGCAGATTGTACTCATGAAGCTAAACTTCAGTCCTCTGTGTGCACAGCATGCCTCTGTCCCTTAGATTAGGATTTTTCAACCTTGGCACTATATATTTTCGGGTCAGATGATTCTTTGCTCTGGGCACCATCCTGGGCACCATCCTGTGCACTGTAGGATGTTTAGCAGCATCCCTGGCCTCTACACATTAGAGTTCGGCAACACACACAGTCCCCAATCCCAAGTTGTGAGAACTAAAAATGCCTCCATACACTGCCAAATGTCCCCTGGAGCAGGGAAAAATAGCTCCTGGTTGAGAACCACTGCCTTAGATCAAACAAGGCTTCCTTGTCACTGATTCTCACTTTCGTCTTGAAGGTCTTGGAGTGGGAAGCTCTCCAGGTTCATCTGATATAAATGTATATCAGCAAGGCAGGATAAGGCCACTTTCTAATGAGCATTGAATGCCACCTTAAAGAGTGCAGTTTTCATTACCGATTTAATTAATCTCTATTTCATTTACTGACAATAACAAGATGAGTTTAGAATAATTTACAGTTAACATTCTAGGATAAAATGAACTTTAGAAATGCTGCTTCCTTCTTGAGAATCTCCCCCCTCCTAAAGGGCTGGAAGTACACTGTACTCTTCCTTTCTGGGAATTGCCACAGCTCCAACTATTAACTCTTGTGGTTCTTAAAATTCTCTACCTCATATTAGAAAATTTTACATTTTTTTCTGATATTGACCTCTAAAATTTTGTGAAAACAGGTTTCAAGCAGTTTTTATCTACCCCTTATCTAAAACAAAACTCTGTACAAGGCAAGCATTCAAAAAATATTTGTTGAATAAATTAATTCTAGGATTGTCTAGCAGCTTAGAGTGAAAACTAAGAAGACAGGGGTCATTTCCTTTTACCCACTCCTGCATAGAGCCAGGATCACTTATTTTATAAACGGTTATACTTGCACCTGATGCTGCCTCATCAATCAAGTAGGAAATAACTCCACTTAAGCATATTGTCCCCAAATAGCTTATTACAAACAAGAATAACAGTGAAAGAGATAAATTACTACTATGATTAGGCAAACCCACATCTCTCTGATGTAATGCCAAAGAAGCACCAGACTTCTCCATCATTTAGCTAGATCTTTTTATGAGAGTTCAGTTATGCTGAAATAACTACAGCTCAAGTTGCCATCAAGAATCTTACACCATTGTTCAGGGTCTGGATTTTAAAGTGGAAAAAAAAAGAATCTTACACCAATTAAGAGCTAGACAGTGAAAGAAGAAGGTTCAGGATATCTGCCATCATAGCCTTTATAAAACATTAGTAGAGCTGAAGGCACAGGTTTGATTTCAGGAACATAAAGCAATAGAATTGTACTATGAAACCTATTTTAGAAACTCAGGAGCACGGAAATATTTTAGCAATCCCACTGTAAGGTACAATAAAGAGAATGTAGTTGTTTATCTGTCATTTGGATAAACCGTTGTTTGGCTCTCAGTGATGCCACTTGCTGCTCCTAGATTCCCTCTGTTTCCACACTTTAGGCACAAAAGGTCCTCCAGAATCAGTTTGGTGTTTAGTGGAGGCAATAGCAGGGGCTCAGTGGGTTGTGAGTCTCATCAGGTCCTTGGCCCAGGAGGCATTGCACCTTAGTTTGTTTTTCTCTCCAAAGCAACCCTGAGATGAGGGATTGCATGCAAAAGGTTTACTTGGGAGGCAACAACAGAAATGTGGTAAGGGAGTGGGGAAGTAGTACAGGGAGAGGAGAAAAGTTAATAAAGGATGTGTGAATAATCAGAAAGTGACCACTGTTGCCAAAGAGGGCTCAAACCTCTGAGAGACTGAGACTTGACCTACCAAGGATTGAGGAAGCTTGGTATTTAGCCACCAATCCCCAGTTCTCATGGGTTGAGGGACACTCCTGTAGCATTCAGTCCCTGGCACTTCTGGCCTACCCTGAGTGTGCACAGAGCATGCTACAGTGCCCAACAGATGCTCTCAGACTTGCAGTAGAAACCAGTGCTGTTTGTGGTAGGCAGGATAATGCCTACCAAAGATGATGTCTGTGTCCTACTCCTTGGAACCTGTGAATATGTTACCTTTCAAAGCAGAGGGGCTTTGCAGATGTGATTAAGAAACTAGGGATGGGGAGAGGGCCCTAGATTATCCAAGTGATCTCAATTTAATCACATGACTCTTAGAAATGGAGAATCTTTCTCAGCTGTGGTCAGAGGTAGACATGGCAATGGAAGAAAGGTCAATTAGAGAAATGGAACTATGATCCAAGGAATTTAATTAGCTTCTTGAAGTTGGAAAAGTCAAGAAATCAGATTCTCCCCTAGAACACTGTTATATAAATGAGCCAAAAATGAGCCAAAGATGGCCTCTATCTATTGTCCCCTTGGTTGTTTATTTCCCCACTACAGGTTGAGACCTGTTATCTCAAAAGCCTGCCGGCACCAAACTCAATACACATTCCATTATTTTAAAAATAAACGAGCAGATTTTTAACCATCTAGAACCTGTTTTCCATAGCCCATGAAACCATGCCTAGCATCTGGTGACCACTGATAAGATAGAGCCTTGCACTTTTAAGGCCCCATGGTATTACTGCTCTTTGAAGCTCTCTGACCCAGAGGCTCCCCCACTGTGCAACTGAGCAACATCACTTAGATAGGTGAGCCCCCTCAGATTCATCTCCCCACTGGAAGTCCCTTGTCCTGTCCTCTCTGTATAGTATAGTGGCCTCTCTCCCTAAGCCTATGGATCCTTCCATGCTGTGAGGAGCCACCTCTTCATGCAACTCTGTCCAAGTGCCACTCAATAAACTTGGTTGTATATTACTGCCTATGTGGTCATATCCTCTTCTTTGATATGGCCCCCAATCCCTGAATCCCCGTGACAACCCTCCAGAAGCAATGCAGCCCTGCCAATACCTTGATTTTAACCTAGCGAGACCCATTTCAGACTTCTGACGTTCAGAACCGTAGATAATACGTTTTTCCTGCTTTAAGCCATTAAGTTTGTGATTTGTTACAGCAATGATAAGACACTCTTGTTACTGCAAAGAATTCAAACCAGAAAGCCACTTTTATATTCACACTTAAGGCAAGCTTTGCTAAGTTTATAATATATGTTCCAGATTTGGAAAGCTACTTCTAGCAAAATTACAAAAAGGCAAACTAAAATAGTAATAATGATCTAAGCCTCTAGGGAGGGACTTCAGGTAAGTGTAGACTAATTATACAATTAAGAGTGTTCTTGCCTACTAACCTGAAGGAGTCCCTAGAAACCCAGTAGTGACTCCACAGGCAGACAAGCGACCTCATCAAGCAGCTACCTGACACCACAGCCAGGTAAATCCACAAAGATGGGAAAAAAACAGTGCAAAAAAGACGGAAACATCAAAGACCAGAACACCTCTTCTCCTTCAAGGAATCACAACTCCTCAACAACACAGGATCACAACTTGACCGAGGAGTGCGACGAATTGACAGAAACAGGCTTCAGAAGGTGGATAATAACAAACTTAACTGAGCTAAAGGAACACGTCCTAACTCAGTGCAGAGAAACCAAAAACCTTGAAAAAAGATTAGACAAAATGCTAACTAGAATAACCAGCTTAGAGAAGAAAATAAATGACTTGATGGATTTGAAAAACACAGCACGAGAACTACGTGAAGCAAACACAAGTTTTAATAGCCAAATCGATCAAG
>NW_016107786.1:513415-516112 GCF_001604975.1 Cebus imitator | reverse complement strand
AGAGTGGGGGCCAATATTCAACATCCTTAAAGAAAAGAACTTTCAACCCAGAATCTCATATCCAGCCAAACTAAGTTTCGTATGTCAAGAAGAAATAAAATCCTTTACGGACAAGCAATTATTGAGAGATTTTGTCACCAACAGACCTGCCCTACAAGAGCTCCTGAAAGAAACACTAAGCATGGAAAGGAAAAAGTACCAGTCACTGCAAAAGCAAACCAGTTGGCAAAGACCAAAAATGCAATGAAGAAAATGAGTCAACTAATGGGAAAGAAAACCAGCCAGTAACTAAATGGCAGGATCAAATTCACACATAACAATATTAACATTGGGGCATTTAGGCCATTTACATTCAATCAAAAGACACAGACTGGCAAACTGGATAAAAAGTCAGAACCCATCAGTGTGCTGTATTCAGGAAACCCATCTCACATACAGAGACACACATAGACTCAAAATAAAGGGATGGAAGAAGATTTACCAAACAAATGGAGAACAAAAAAAAGCAGGGGATGCAATCCTAGTCTCTGATAAAATGGACTTCAAACCAACAAAGATCAAAAGAGACAAAGAAGGACACTACATAATGGTAAAAGGATCAATCCAACAGGAAGAGCTAACTATCCTAAATATATGCGTACCAACACAGGAGCACCCAGATAAATAAAGCAAGTTCTTAACCACCACCTAAAACTAGATTTAGACTCCCACACAATAATAATGGGAGACTTCAACACTCCACTGTCAATATTAGACAGATCAATGAGACAGAAAATTAACAAGGATATGCAGGACCCGAATGCAGAGCTGGACCAAGTGGACCTAATAGACATAGACAGAATGCTCCACCCCAAATACACAGAATATACATTTTTCTCAGCACCACATTGTACTTACTCTAAAATTGACCTCATCGTTGGAGGCAAATCACTCTTTAGCAAATGCAAAAGAACAGAAATCATAACAAATAGTATCTTAGACCACAGTGCAATCAAGTTAGAACTAAAAATTCAAAAACTAACCCAGAACTGCACAGCTTCATGGAAACTGAACAACTTGCTCTTGAATGTTGACTGGATAAACAATGAAATGAAGACAGAAATAAAGATGTTCTTTGAAACCAACGAGAATGAAGACACAACATACCAGAATCTCTGGGACACATTTAAAGCAGTCTCTAGAGGAAAATATATAGCAATAAGTGCCCACATGAGAAGCAAGGAGAGATCAAAAATTGACACCCTATCGTCAATATTGAAAGAGCTAGAGGAGCAAGATCAAAAAAACTCAAAGTCTGGCAGAAGACAAGAAATAGCTAAGATCAGAGCAGAACTGAAGGAGACAGAGACACAAAAAAACCCTTCAAAAAATCAAAAAATCCAGGAGCTGGTTTTTTGGAAAGATCAACAAAATAGACCTCTAGCCAGATTAATAAAAAAGAATAGGGAGAAGAATCAAATAGATGCAATAAAAAACAATAAAGGGGATATCACCACTGATACCACAGAAATACAAACTACCATCAGAGATTACTACAAACAGCTCCACTAACGTAAACCAGTAAGCCAGGAAGAAATGGATAAATTCCTAGACACTTGTACTCTACCAAGACTAAACCAGGAGGAAGTTAAAACCCTGAATAGACCAATAAGAAGGGCTGAATTTGAAGCGGCAATCAATAGCCTACTAACCAAAAAAAGTCCAGGTCCAGACGGGTTCACAGCCGAATTCTACCAGATATAAAAAGAGGAGCTGGTTCCATTCCTTCTGAAACTGTATAAAACCTATTTTATGAGACCAATACCATCCTGATACCAAAACCAAGCAGAGACTCAACTAAAAAGGAAACCTTCAGGCCAATATCCATGATGAACATAGATGCAAAAATCTTCAGTAAAATACTGTCAAACAGATTGCAACAGCACATCAAGAAACTTATCCATCACGACCAAGTAGGCTTCATCCCGAGGATGCAAGGCTGGTTCAACATATGCAAATCCATAAATGTAATCCATCACATAAACGAAACCAAAGACAAAAACCATACGATTATCTCAATAGATGCAGAGAAGGTCTTCGATAAAATTCAACAGTACTTCGTGCCAAAAACTCTCAATAAGGTATTGATGGAACGTATCATAAAATGATAAAAGCTATATATGACAGACCTACAGCCAGCATCATACTGAATAGGCAAAAGCTGGAAGAATTGCCTTTGAAATCAGGCAGTAGACAAGGATGCTCTCTCGCACCACTCCTATTCAATATGGTATTGGAAGTTCTAGCCAGAGCAATCAGGCAAGAAAAAGAAATAAAGGGTATTCAATTAGGAAAGGAGGAAGTTGAATTGTTTCCATTTGCAGATGACATGATTGTATATCTAGAAGACCCCATCATCTCAGCCCAAAATTTTCTCAAACTGATAAGGAACTTCAGCAAAGTCTCAGGATACAAAATCAACATGCAAAAATCACAAGCATTCCTATATACCAATAACAGACAGCCAAATCAAGAGTGAACTCCCATTCACAATTGCTACAAAGAGAATAAAATACCTAGGAATATAACTGACAAAAGATGTAAAGGACCTCTTCAAAGAGAACTACAAACCACTGCTCAACGAAATAAGAGAGGACACAAACAGATGGAGAAACATTCCATGCTCATGGTTAGGAAGAATCAGTATCGTGAAAATGG
>NW_016107786.1:506767-511760 GCF_001604975.1 Cebus imitator | reverse complement strand
GATTCTTTCTATACAGAGTGATATTTCCACAGTTCCAATATGACTGTAGCATTTATAAAGCCTTGTGGTGGCTCCTACTTCAAGAGCAATTGAAGTTTTACTTCCTCTTAGGCCCTATGTTTTAGCACTTTCCAGACCCAACTCTTTATGATGTATTGAAAGCAACATGTTGTTTCTTACATCTGAACCTCTGTATAACTGTTTCCTCAGCCTGGATATCCTCTTAATTCTCTTTTTGACCGGGCAAATTTCTACTCCTGTGTTAAGACCCAGACAAAGTCTCAACTCCCTGGTGCTACGAAGTGGAGAAGAAGCTTTGTCCTCAGTCACAACTTTAAATCATCATCCACTTAAACCTTTCCTGTAGCACACAACATTCTGTATTGAAATATTTGTCTGAGCCTGTCTACCCCAGTAAACAAAACAACACAAAAAGGAGTCTAGTTGATACAAGTTTTCTTTCTCATTGAAACACTGAATTCCATTCAAAAAATTTGTAAAGCAAAACTCCCTGAAGGTCTGTGTGCAAAACTAGAACTTCGACTAAATTTGATAACTGTAGAAATAGAATCATTGAAATTAAACGCTAGAGTTAACTATTTTATTGCTAATGAAGTAAATAAGTGGGATGCTAACTGCCACATTTTATTGCTTACATTTATTTCACTTATGTGTAAAATATTCTCCTTTCATCCTTATCTCTTCTTTACAATATGCCCATTTCTCTACCCTGGTTGGACCATCACATGATCCATATTTTTGTCCATTCATGCATCCTGTCTGGCAAAATCCTCAGCTTGGATCCAGGATTGACTTCACGGGTGTGCAACCTGTGCAGACACACAGGGACCATACAAAGAGGGGTGCTAGGCTTAGTTTAATGCTCTGCTGTTGCCATCTTGAAATTCTTAATCATTTTTGAACCAGAGGTTGCCCACTTTTATTTCAGTCAGTCCTCACTAGTTCAATTCTGGAACCTACCATCTTGTTATTCTAGGCTGCTGAGCCTCTCTAGAGAACTTCACCCAACCCAGCACATTGATGCCCCTACATATACTGTTTCCTCTACCTCCACTGGACCCTAAGGCGTCTTGAGAAAACTTTTGTGGGATCCTGGTGATGCATTTCACAATTCACAAACATTTCAAACTTTTCCCACTGTTCTCACACCTCCTACTCTGTCACTTTCTCTCTTTACCCTCTGAAAATGAATGTGTTTCCTTTGTCACAGAAAACAATCAGATGCCATCATGTGGGGATTCCTTCAACATCCTGCCTACCCACCCACCCACAAACATGCCATGTCCTTATTCTTATTTCTTTCTTCTCCCAGTTATCAGAAGGAATCCCTTCTACTGGGTATGGCTAGCGTCTCCATCTAAGCATGCTATCCCACCTTTCCACAAAACTCCTTTCCTATTTTTTTTAAAGGCCATTTAATTTCTTATTATTCTCTCTATAAACAACTCTGTCATTAGAATTTAAATATACTCAAGTCACTCATTAAAAAAAACAACAATACAAAAAATTTAAAAACTAGCCTGGTCCTGAACTTCTGGCCTCGAGCAGTCCTTTGGCCTTGGCCTCCTAAAGTGCTAGGGTTACAGGTATGAGCCACAGCATCTGGCCTACATATTACATTTAAGTCTGTGATGCATTTTGAATTAACTTTTATGTAAAGTGTGAGCTTTAACTTGAGATTCCTTTTTGTGGGGTAGATAGTATGTTCAAGTGTTCTAGCACCTATTTTGTCTCCATTGAATTGTTTTCACACCTTTCTCAAAAATCAGTTGAGCATATTTGTGTGAGTCTAAGTTCCCCATTCTGTTGGACTGAGCTATATGTGATCTATATGTGTGTTCCTCTGTCAATCCCACTGTCTTGAACTGTTGCTGTGTAAGTCTGAAATTGGGTAGACTCATTCCTCCTACTTTATCCTTTGACTCATTTGTCTTTCCATGTAAATTTTAGAGTAAAGTGATGTTATATATATACATATATATATATATATATATATATACATATATATATATATATGAAACCAACAACAACAATAAACAAAAAGCAAAAGAACCAGCCAACTGACAAACAAAAATCCATGGCCTATGTGTCTCCTCAGCCACTTCTCTTTGTCTTGGTTAAAATGTCTCCACTCATCCACAAAGAACTTAAACAAATTTATAGGAAAAAAGCAACCCTATCAAAAAGTGGGCAAAAGGTTTGAACAGACACTTCTCAGAAGTCATTTATGCAGTCAACAAACATAGGAAGAAAAGCTCATCCACTGGTCGTTAGAGAAGTGCAAATTAAAACCACATTGAGATACCATCTCATGCCAGTTAGAATGGCGATCATTAAAAAATCTGGAGACACAGATGCTGGAGAGGATGTGGAGAAATAGGAATGCTTTTACACTATTGGTGAAAGTGTAAATTAGTTCAACCATTGTGGAAAACAGTGTGGCGATTCCTCAAGGATGTAGAACTAGAAATACATTTCACCCAGCAATCCCATTACCAAGTATATACACAAAGGACTATAAATCATTTTACTATAAAGATACATGCACACATATGTTTACTGCAGCACTGTTCACAATAGCAAAGACTTGGAACCAACCCAAATGCCCATCAATGATAGACTGGATAAAGAAAATGTAGCATATATATACCATGGAATACTATGCAGCCATAAAAAAGAATGAGTTCCTGTCCTTTGCAGGGACATCGATGAAGCTGGAAACCATCATTCTCAGAAAACTGACACAAAAACAGAAAACCAAATACCACATGTTCTCACTCATAAGTGGGAGTTGAACAATGAGAACACATGGGCACAGGGAGGGGAATTTCACACAATGGGGCCTGTCAGGGGGTGGGGGGGCTAGGGGAGGGATAGCATTAGGAGAAATACCTAATGTAGATGACAGAGTGATAGATGCAGCAAACCACTATGGCATGTGTATACCTATGTAACCTGCATGTTCTGCACATGTACCCCAGATCTTAAAGCACAATAAAAAATAAAATGGCTACACCTGATTTCCTCACTTCTTCACTGTCCCTTTCACTACTTTACTCCCTAAAATCTTGTGTCTGCCTCCATCTCTCCATGGAGCCTGCTGTAGTTGAGGTTACCAGTGTCCTTTGACTAATCCATGGCTGCTTATTAGCTTTTATTTTATGTGAACTCTACATCTTTAGATACTATGAACTTTCTTCCTGGATATGTTTCTTCTTCTAGCCTCTGAGTGATTACACACCCTCTGACTTTCTCTGTCTCCCTCATAGGCTCCTTTTCCCCTGCCTGTCTGATGCTGGTGCTCGCAGTGCTTTGTCCTCAGCTCTCTGCCTTGTCTTGCCTTGCCCTGCCTTGCCCTGCTGTGCCCTCCTATCTATCCTTCTCTGCACTGCTCTGCCCTTCTCTTTGCCCTTCCCTTTCCCCTTCATCTTCCCTTCCTGCTCCTTCTGATTTTTCCCTTCCACTTCGCTTCTTACTCTGTACACTCCTGCTGGGTAATCTCATCCACTTATATAACTTTAACCTCCATCTATATCCTAATGACTTATCAGCATGTCTGTCCAACACAGTCCTCTCTCCTGAGTGCTGGACTGCCTCATGAACATTGCTACCTCTGTCTCTCACATTTCACCTATCCCACACTGAACTTAATATTTGCCCTCCGCCTGTCACCAACCCAATCTTGTAACACTACAATCCCCCTCTGATAAAGCCATACTCCTGGAGGTAATCTTAATTTCTTCATCTTTGCATTTCATATAGTTAATTAGTACGTGTCCTGTTGATTTTGCTTTCCTATTTTTTTTAAAGGCCATTTAATTTCTTAATACTTTTTAGGCCCTTACCACCCCTGGTTTTGATTACAACAAGAACCTTCTATTCTTTTCCTGCCTTAGTCCTGCACTGTTCAAAACATGCTCCAGAGTGCTAGATTGCTCTTTCCATAATGCATATCTGACCATGCTATTTCCCTGTTTAAATACCCTTATTGTCACCTCATCACCTTCAGGAGGAAGTTCAACCTTTTTAGCATGGTGCAGTCTTTCCTTGCCTGGTACCTGCTTAGTTCCCTAGCCCAGGTATTGGCTTCATGCTTGTCTTAGTTGGTTTTTTTCTAGAACACCCTGAGGCAGGAATGTGTTTAATTACTTTATTTGGGACATGATCCTTGGAAGCACCAGTAGAGGCATGGGAATGTGAGGGAAGGCAAGGAAAGACATCAATTCAGGGTGCATTAGTAAGTCACTTTCACTGTGGGCAACTGGAGCTCAATCCCACTGGGAGCCAGTATGAAACATTACCTCCAAGGGACAAGGAAACTAAGCTATTTATTCCCAGCCCCCAACTATAACTGGTGGAGGGCTGTTCCTGAAGTATGTCACCCTCTCTCCCCGCTCATCAAGGCAGAGTGAAGCTTGCAATAGGAAGCCCATCAGAGTATATAGAAACAATTAAGTGCCATGGAAATATGGATGGGATATTGATAATATCTACCACAGGGCCCCTCTGTGTTTTTCCATAGCACTTCTATGGCCCGTATCATGATATGTACATATACTAATAGGCAGATACTTTTCTTGTTTTTCCCTGGACTGTGAGTTTCAAGGGCAGAGTCTATTGGACTTTGTGAATTGCTCATAGTAAGTATACAATACATTTACTCTGAGTATATGAATGAATGAACAAAATGAGATAGTCTGAAGAGATGAGACTAAGGGTAAGGGAAAAAGAAAATTAAGAAGAATAGACTGGACACCAACAGTGATGGGCAGCTAGATTTCTCAGAATTTCTTAATCTGATTGGTGCCCTAGCTATGGCTTGCCATGACTCCTTCCTCAAGGCTGTCCCTTCCCAGAAGTGGACCTGAGCAACCCTTAGGCCTTCAAATCCACCCCATTTCCTTCCAGCCTTTCTGTCATCATCTCCATAGCCCACACATTACCCCTTGAGCCCAGCACACCAGCCACCTCA
>NW_016107786.1:501535-506592 GCF_001604975.1 Cebus imitator | reverse complement strand
AAAAAAAAAAAAAAGAAAAGAAAAATAAAATTAGAGACAGGAAAATGTGATTCAGTAGAAAGAAATGTGGGAAAGAAAAATGGAGAAAATGGGAAATGGTCTGAGATGAAAGTAACAATTGGAGGGAGACACTAAAACAACAGGGGTTTTATTTGCAGGACTACTTCTACAAATTGCTTCATATTTTGCAAAAGAGAATTCCATATTGCAAGCCCTAACATAACAATCTGTCATAATACCTAGAAAAATGGAACATGCTTAGAAGTAAACACCTTAAAAATACTTCAGGTCTTTATGTCCCTGTCAAGCAGCAGCTCTATATCCTAGTGAAATAGGCAATTACAAAGTACCATGATGTTTATTTATTCATAATGTTTCACAATAAAGTCCAAATCTTTATCCATGCAAGTCTGTTAAAGACTCATCTAAACTCCTCAACCTTTAAGATAAAAAACAACAAATACACCTTTGGCTTCCCTGGGGAAGCAGTTACAACCTTTTCAATATCATGCTTGCTAAGGGAGCAGTTGTTGCCTTAATTAATGATCTATGAAATCTTCTTTAAGCACCTTGTGCAAACAGGTGGCAGAATATGGAAAAAAATGTTAAATGATGAAAGAGAACACACATCATTTCATGATATTCTTCTTGAAAGGCAAAAAAAAAAAGAGTTATGATTATGGAGTTTCCTTTCCAAGGAAAAGGAAAAAGGAGACCTATTAGGATTTTGAGTCTAAACATCTTTTACAAAACACCTTATTCTCTGTTTGTTAATCTTTCAGTGACCAATTTCCCAACATGTAATCAATCACTGGGGTTAATGTCTCGGATATGACTATGGACATACTAGTAGCAAAGGTATGAAGTATGATTACAGCATTGCTATTACTAAAAGGTATTTTAGGGGTTTTCTGGACCATCACTTGTCACCTGGCATTTGTTAGAGAAATAAAATATTGGGTCCTGTTCTGGTCTACTGAATCAAAAGTCTCTCTAGGCCTCCAGGTAATTCTCATGTGCACCAAAGTTTGAGAAGCATTGGTCTAGAGCACGATGGTCAAGGTGTGGTCTGTACCAGCTCCAGTCTGTAAACTGTTTATTGTGGTCTCTGACTAGACAAGTGTGCTTATTATGGGTTATTCTCAATTCCTGTGTTTATTGCTGTTCTAAGTAGTGAAGCTTCTTATATGCCTTCTCCCAGTTTTAGTAATAAATCGAATAAAAACATTTCCACTGGATTCCTTCTAGAATGGTTGAAACCACTGTTCTTCTATTGAACGCTGTCCCACTGTCTTCCCTCTCTTTTTATACTAACATCATTGTGTGTACCTGTTGAATCACACACATCCAGGTATTAATCCTAAAAATAAGCTTTCATTATGACTTTCCACACTACTGAGCATTTCTTAAATAGGCGTAATAAATAACATTTTTTTTTCCTACCCACGTAGAAGCCTCTCCATCTAACAGAATCTGGATATTAATTCAGAGTCTGAACCTAATATTTTCCAGATGCAGACCCTGCCTTACTTCATGCATGAAGCATAGCATCATAGATCTGTTTTCTCAGGGCATGTGGTATGTGGAGCCACATGATTTGTATCTTAATTAATGAAGCCAGTCAGATGGAGCTTTCCTTCATACTCGATTGAGTATATATTTGGATAAAGAAACCAAATTTCAATGACAGGCTGCTGGATAGAATTCGCCTTTTTCTAATATAAGGGAAAGACAACATGCCATCACCCAGTGGGCTCCACTTATGTACAGATCTTGCAGGAAGAGTTAAGTTTGACTGAAGTTAGCAGAATTGAAAGAGCTCTTCTGATGGTGTGCAGATAATGTTTGCAGGTGAGACATGATTTGCATACAAGAAAGAGAAAACAGTTGAGGCTTTTGCATATCAAGAAATATAGACTCACAAGGTTCTAAACCAGAGTTTCTCCACTGCACCACTATCAGCATTACACCTAGGCAATTCTTTGTTGTGGGTTGCTGTCTTGTATATCCTAGGAGGTTTATCCACATCCCTGGTCTCTACCTACTAGATGCTAGTAGCATCCCTTCCCAGATATGACAGCTAAACAGGTCTCCAGACATTGTCAAATGTCCCCTGGGTGCAAAATTGCCCTAGGTTTACAACTACTCTTCTAAGCTTTTAGAGAGGAAGAGAAAAAGGTAAAAAGACTTAAGCAAGATTCTCAAAGGTTGACCCCACTCTAATTGTAATTCAGTGGGTTTTTCATTTGCTTAGATTTGTTTGTTGATTAGACCTAGTGGTAGTGACATCTGCATTCCAACAGCCTTCTTTCAAAGTCAGTTTACATTCTAATTGGGTTTGAAGGATCTTAATGGGTTCTCTTAAGCTAGGGGAAGGTTTCTATTTAAGGTCTTAACTAGCATTTAAGACCTAGTTTAGTCACAGCCAGTATCAATGGAAGGCAAAACGTAAGAGGTCAGCTTCTGCCTAGTTATTTCCACTTCTCTCTTGTTTAGATATTGCAGAGTGAAAACACAAACTCATTATTTTATTCCCATGAATAAAGTTATTTTAGAAGTTGTATATAGGCCATATTTTGCCATGCAATCTAATTTCCCTTTGTGGAAGAAAGACAAGAAGAGTAAAAACAGCTATTGTAGCTGTTCTAAGATACTTGATTTGCTTTGTGCAGCATTTTCGCCAATACATTGAACACAAAAACCTTATGACCCAGAGTTTGCTACATACCTATGTGGTAGAGAAAGTGGACACAAAATGAGCAATCACTAAACATAGAACTTACTATGTGCCAAGGCCTGTTTTATGAGCTTTATCCAGGGAAGCACATTTTCACCACAATTCTATAAGGTAAATATTATTAATCTCTGTGCCTCTGAAACTGAGGTACAGAGAGTTTTAAGTACACTGCCTACCAAAATCACAGAACTGTTACATTATAAAGCCTCTATTTGAATGTTGGCAATTTAGCCCCTTCATTTTAGGAGGAGAAAACCACAACTCCAAGTTGCCTTAGACAAAGGTAGCCTAAAACCCTGGTAAAGTGAGACAAAACAAGGCCATTTCATGATTTTGCCTAAGCACAGACAAAACAGGCCACTATGCTACTTACAAAATAGTAAACATCCTTCTTTCTTGGTTAAAATTACTGCTAGTTTTTTTTAAACAATTACAGTTTTATTCTCATTCTAGTCTGCCTTTCTATAGATAAGATTTATTAAGGTCATCAAATTTTGCCCATTTTCTGACAGTATCTAATCTAGAGTACACTCCTGCTTCCTTAGACTTTTCCCTTTCAAATCAACCAATTTTTGGATGGAGACCATCACCCTCAGCTCTTCATTGTATGTGTTCTCCCTCACTGCAAAGAGTAGTAAACCCACCTTGTTTAACTACAGGTTTGTTCCTGGTGGTCTTTGGCTAAAGGACATTGACAATTCTTTGCCTATGGTACAAATCTAGAAGTTATACTTGATTTTCCAAATGATTGAATCAATAGCACAAAGATTAATACAATCTAGAACAATGGCCAATTTCAACAAAATGAAAATTTATAGGAATAAATATAAAGTCCTTTCTTTAGGTAGAAAAAAAATCAACAGCAAAATCAAGAGGGGATAACTTGACAGTTATGTGTGTTAAATAGAAAAAAACCTGGGCGTTTAATAAGCATTAGCAAGTTCAAAATGAGCCAGTCATGGAATATGACTACTTAAAAGCAATACTATAATTTAGTGCTCTATTAAGAGTATTCAAAAGTCCAGATAAAGATAGGGGATACTACTGCCATTTCATGTTATACATCAATCATGCCTAGACTACCTTTCAAGTGTTGTTCCCCTCTATGTGTCCATGCGTTCTCATCATTTAGCTCCCACTTATACGTGAGAACAAGTGGTATTTGGTTTTCTGTTCTTAGTTTGCAAAGGATAATGGCCTGCAGCTCCATCTATGTCCCTGCAAAGGACATGATCTCACTCATATGTAGAATCTAAAAAATTTGATCTCATGGGGGTAGAGGGTGTAATAGTGGTTATCAGTGCAGCTAGAGAAAATGAGGGGGACAGGGAGATGAGAAGTTAGTCAATGAGTACTATGTTACAGTTAGATAGGAATAAGTTCTGGTCTTCTATTGCACAGTTGGGTGAAAATAGTTAATGTATATTTCAAAATATCTAGAAGAGATGATTTTGATGAAGAAATAAGTTTCATATGATTGATATAGTAATTATCCTGATTTGATCATAATACAATGTATAAAACCTCAAAACCTCACATTGTACCCCACAAATATATACAACTATTATATTTCAAATAAAAACAAAACAAAATAGAAGAAAAATAAGTAAAACACAACTTGTCACCTACATGCCATAATCATGTTCCTAAGCAGCCACAATTTCTATTTAGTAGCTGAGCAAAAAGAAGTCAGGGCTCTCTGGGTAACTGGAAACATATGAAATTAGGCACACTGGCAGAAGTAAGGTATGGTACAGCCAGATATAAAATGAAAATGGGAGATAAATGCAGGTGAGGCTGCATTATAGAGAAGTTTTTGTAACTTCACATGGTGCGCATGCATGTTTCTTATTGGAGCTGAGGAGATAACATTAAAATAGGGTTTTATTGCATTGACATGGGGCATCAGCTTCTAATAGACTGGGGTTGGCCAGTTCTGTCAGGGAAGATTTGGGTGTGATTGTTTCTGAGAAACTGGTTTGATAAAATTGACAGTGGCTACTTTGCAAAACCTAGAAAAGATAATCAAAGCAAATATACCTAATTGCACTTTGCCTGGCAACTCCTTGAAAGTGACCCCATTTGATAACTTGATTGCTCAGTAAACAAGTAAACTTGATTGCTCACTCTTCCCATGCATGTAAATGTAATCTCAGGTGTTCTCTCAATAAATACCTTCCTTGAATAAAGGTTAATGCCATTGTCTTTTTGGGCGATGATCTGCTCTTGTGTTTTGTTATACCTTCTAAAATATCAACCTGTATGTTGTTTCAGAGGTCAGTTTCTTAGTGGGAAATTAAAGAGACATTTTGCCTTGGGA
>NW_016107786.1:481873-501360 GCF_001604975.1 Cebus imitator | reverse complement strand
CATTTGACTTGTTGGCCAGACTGGTCTTGAACTCCTGACCTCAGGTGATCCACTCACCTCAGCCTCCCAAAGTGCTGGGATTGCAAGTGTGAGCCACCATTCCTGGCCGGAATATTGAACATTTTTAAATGATTTAAAAAAAAAATTTAACTCAGGCCACAATGCATTTAGAGCCTGTGAAAATTAATTTAGTAGTTCATGACTAGGTGGGTCCCAAACTAGGGGAAAACAAGTGAGGCCTCAGGGGCAAAATTTGAGGGGGTACCCAAAACTCCAGTACCAAAATGATATTTAATGCAACATTTTAAAACATCATTATTAATACAAAAAAATCCATGGTGAACAAAACATCAAATCAGAAATAAAACAGGATCTGACCCTGTACTTGTGTGACTCACTTGCCTCACCCTATTTGCTTCACCTTGCCTCACCCTATTTTCTTTTTGCATTGGTTTCCTCATCTGTAAATTCAGATAAGAACACTATCTTCATTGTTACTAGGTAATTTATTCACTTAATTCAATCCAAACAAGAACAATTTTGAAAGTGGCAAGTGGTACTGACAGACATTACAACTCTGTAATGTTGACCATTGCCAAGTTAAAAAAAGTATTATCAAACAATAAAACATAGTTAAAACAGATTTATATCATACAGAAAATGACAAAATCACTCAATTATGAGAATTCAGATGCTCAACAGCAAGACTGCTCAGTCTTTCTTTCCTTTTTGTTTCATGTTTACGAAACCTGTGATTTTCCATGTTTTCCACCAACCCTACCAAGTGATAGCCTGGTGACTTCATGGATTTTCATGCCATGCCATAGAACAAGGCTGGTATCCCAAGTGACCAGTAGGGGCAGCAGTGACCCATCACTGACAAAGACCAACTTCTGTCCCCAGCCTCAGGTATCCAAATTGCACTTCATTTTATAAGCAAGCTCCCTGCAAGCTATCCTGGAAAGGGAGTGTTAGTTATGACACTGCATCTGTAACACATAAAGAAAAGAGGCTTGGATAGTAGTGACTATTTTTTTTTCTATTAGATTTCACCATGTGTTAAAGTGAGATCTTGTTCACTGCACATGCATACCTCCATACCAGAGGATCACCCTACGACAGAAGCCAGGTCTATAAAGTGAGGTCAAAAAAAAAAAAAAAAAGATAAAAAATAAATTAAAAAAAAATAAACTGGAGGTCCACCAAACCCATTTCCATTTATTTTAGTGCAACTATTAATAAAAAACATTTTATTTAAAATGAGAAATCCAGGACAAATTTTAAATCACACAAGGTATTGGAAAAATGGGCCTAAATCAAGACTTTCCCAGATAAACTGGGCTGTATGATTGCATTACTCACACAGTTGTGGTGATTAAATGATAGTACCTGGCATATAATAAGCCCTCAATAAATGTTAGCTCCTGTTATTTTTTTTCTAACCTAGGTTCAGACTTTTTTTAAAAATGGAAAAATGCTGGCTTTCTTAAGGGACAAATAATTGGAAATATCTCTTGCCTATTTTTTTCAAAATTCAATCATCGATGATAATTAGGAACCTTGACTGCAAAGGTTAAGCATGATTTAATTTGCTCTTCAACTCCCCTCAAGACTTAACTCTGATAATAAAACATTGTATTCTGAATAGCCATTTTGAGATGCACAAACTCAAGAACATCTTCGCGTAAAACAAACTTGCATTTCTCAATAAGCATAGCAGCAATTGTAACTGCTAACTGGCATCTCTAAGACATCTTTTAATCAAAGGTATCCTTTTTGCTCCCCATTGCAATGCCCAAACCATATCTTTATCCTCCTTCCTCAAACCCAGCTCCTTTGGCGTCTCTGAAGTTTAGGTCATTAGACTTCACCACTGATTTTCCTTATTGCTGCTGTTATCTATCTGTGCTGTTATCCTTTATTAATTGCACTCCTTTATTAGTTGATGACTTTAGCATCCATTTCCCTGTCAATCCAACACTCTTACTAATGTCATCTTTTCTGGGGGGTCTTAAATATTCACATAGATAATAAACCCCATTCTAGGCCTTCCAATTCCTGGACTGCCTTGTTGTCAATAATTTTTTTGCCACCCAACCTTAGTCCCATATGCTTATTTATGATCATAACCTTATCTTTGTCTTTACTTCCTGTGAAATCTTGAGTCAGTCTCTCTGTCTCTCTCTCTCTCATACTTAATGTCTCTTTCATGTTCTGCCCCCTCTTATCCACCTTAGAATTTCTGGTTTATCACTGCAACTACTGCCATGCAAGCTCCCTTAACTTCACTTCCATCTCTCCTTCCCTCCCTCCCTCCCACTCTCTCTCCCTTCCTTCTTCTCCTTTCTTTGTTTCTTCCTTCCTTCCTTCTTCCCTTCTAACTTCTCTTCTTTTGACTCCTCTATTATCTTCTTGTCTTTCACTCACTTTCCTCCTCACTTGGCAAAACTTCAGTTGTATTTAAACTCAAATACCTGTTATCTCAGTACCTGAACCTGAGCCTGGAAGCTTGCTGGGGGAAAACACATACTTCCTGATTGTTCACATGTTAAAGTCGTAACCACAGTTCTTATGTGGGCACTCCCACTGCCTCTGCCTCAGCATTCTGCTCCATCTCTCTTCTTGGAGCAATGGCTTTTTTACTCTCCCAAACTAACATTTAATAGTTGCTTCTTCTTCCTCAAACCTGTATTTCTTCACCATACTCTTAGCTGATAGCTAGCCTCAGAATTCATGGACATAATAGGAGCTATTGGTTAGGAGCTCCTTCATCTTACCATCATTGGACATACCAATCGACTAGCAACCATAGTCATTCTCCCATTCTGTTTGTACAATGTTGAAGCACACAGACTCTGGGAACACAGTATCTCACTTCAGATCCACTATACCACTTCCTGACTCATGAGAATGAATAAGCTATTTAACCTCTTTGTGCTTTAGTATCTTCATCTATGAATTGGCAATAATTTAAGTCATTATTAAAATGGATGAAATAATTGTCTCCATGTAAAGCCAACCCTGACCCTTTGCTCTGAATTGTATTTTTTCTTACCTTCTCAAGACATTTGTCCTTGAAATTATGTTCTCCTTTCACTGCAGTGTGAATACCTCCCTTTTCATGAGCCTTCCCTTTGTCACATGCATTCTTTTCTACTTTAGAAAACAAAATCCCCCATGAGTACACATTTTATTCCATACCATCTTCTATGTTCCCCTGCACAGTAAAGGCAATTGCAAGTGATATCTAAAGTTTGCCACCATTTCCTTTGTTCCTTTTACTGCCCATTCCACTCTAGATAGGCTTTCTCAATGATGTAATGCTCCATTCTCAGAGCTTTTTTGTTTCTATTATCTTAATGTGTAATCTCACCTAGTTTTGTAGATTTAAAACAGTATCTATTTGCTGGTCACTGCCAAATATGCATTTCCAGATTTCATTCCTTTCTTGAGCATATATTTCTATCTAATCACTTGCCAACTTTCCTGAGATGTCTCATGGGCATCTGAACTTAAGTGCATAAAAATATGAGTTGAGTTCCACCCCAAATCTGTGCTTGTCACAATAGTCCCTATCTTAATAAATGGTAACACTACCTACCCAGTTGCTCAAGTCAAAAATCTTTGAGTCATATTCAATTTGTTTCATTTTCTCACCTCTTCACATAAAATACATTAGCATGACCTATTGGTTTTACCTCCAAAGCATAACCACTAGAATGTAAGTTTCATCAAAAAGTTGTGTTTTTTCTCTTCTTTGAAGCAATGTATTCTAAGGGTTTAGACAGTACCTGGCACATAGTAAGAAGTAAATAAATTTTTGTGAAATAAATGAAAGAATCCTGAACCTAACCACTTTCCTTCATTCTCCTTCATTCTCATGACTAATACCATAAGCTAAGCCATCAACATATCCACCTGTATTTCTACAGTAGCCTCCTAACTTATCTGCTGCTATGCACTCAATACCGTATTTTCTCTATTGAAACTAATTAGTGGATTCCAATCACTTAGAGTAAAATACAATCCTTTATACTGGCCTGCAAATAAATCTGAAATCACCTATTCTTCAACCTCATTTTCTACTTCTTTGTCTCTCTCATTCTCCACTGTATTCCCAGATTTCCATGTCTAAGCATAGTAGGTGCTCAATAAACATCCGTTGAATGAATAAATACATATATTTAACCTGTGTTAGTAGTCTGATTATGTAATGTAAGACATTGCTAATTAATCACAGATCTCATTCCCACAGAGCCCAGATACAGTCTAAGAATCCTTCACACAGCATTTCAAAAATACCCTACCAATTATTTAGAATTGCGAAGCAAAATGAAACCCATTTTTAATCTCTGGTCTAGAAGAGCATACAGTCAGTAAGCCAGGATAGTGTTTCTTAAATTTATCTCATTGTAAGAATCACCTAGAGTGCTTATTAAGAGTACAGATTCTTGTATTCCACCCAACCTTATAAATCAACATCTGAAAGGAATTTTACTGATAATTAGTGTTTCACAAGGGTCCTAGGTGAGTCTTATGATAAGGTAAGTTTGGGAAACCAGGGCAATATTACTGTATGTAAAAGAAGCTGTTGAAGGACTTAAACCATCCACTGACTAATAGGCAGTTGCAGTATGAGTTCTTTTAACTCTATACTATTTTGTGTTGAAATACCATCATGATCTAAGAATATTTTCTGTGTGGCACAAGTGATCCTGAAATTGTGCTGCTGTATGCTGGACTTCTGTGAATGTGATTAAAGAAACGTTAGCACCAACAGGGAGGAAGTAAGGAGAAAATTGAGAAAGGCACAATATTAAAAGGTAATGTACAGCAAAGAGGATATTTGTGTTTCTTCACTTGTTTTCCTTATCTATGGCAGGACAAAATGTTCCTGAGAGGTAATGAAGAGCGAGACAGGGCAGCTAACAGGATAGATTTATCTCTTCCAGCCCAGAGTATGTGCAGGAAACCTTTTAGTAGATGCAGTCAGAACTCAGCTCATACCCACAGAAACTCAATATAAGCAATGTCTAACTCACAACAAATACATCTAGTTATTTGCAACATTAATAGTGACTGTGAAACATTTTTGTTTTCATTCCAACAGAGTAGCATCTAACTAATACTTCACTAACAGGTTTAATTTTTCAAATATTTTTTGAAACAGATTTTGAAAAATCTCTCTCTCTCTACTGTACATAAAATTTTAACTTTAGTTCTCAAGCAATATTGTTACAGGAGGTAACATTCTCCATATCAAAGGGCATGTTTCTCTCCCAGAGCTTCAAATGGAAAACAAGTGCAAGCCTTTTGATAGCCTCTATGAGATTGGATTATAAACCAGAGCAGTGCTTTCTAAACATGTTTGCACACCAGAATTGCCTGGGGAGCTGCAGAAATACTGAGGTGGGTGCCCCTCCTAAGACTGAGATTTAATTGTGTAAAGTGTGTCTAAGGCTTGGGATTTTAAAAATATCCCCAGGCAATTCTAATGTGTAGGCAAGTTTGAGAACCACTGGACTGGAGATCTTGAGCTATGCATTTCAAACCTCGAGTCTCTGGACAGTGTAAAGCTTAGGATTCTTCACTAAAGTTTAAGTTGGAATAATGAGCTCCGTCTCATTGGATTTGTCCAGTTGCAGACTACATGGGCATGACATTATTTACATAAAGACAGAGCAATTGATGAAAAAAGTCAATCAAATCTGTGATGTGCACACACAGTCACAGTCAAATACACATACACACACACACACACACGCACGCACACACAGTAAATATTCAGAAGAACCAGGATTTTAAAATAACTTTGTCAAATTGAGTATATGTCCCCAATTAGAGTTGCCAGATAAAATATAGGGAGCCCAGTTAAATCTGAATTTCAGATAAACAATTTTTAGTATGGGTACGTCCCATGCAATATTTAGGATGTGCTTATATTAAAAATTGTTGTTATCTGAAATTCCAGTTTAACTCCATGACATGTATTTTTATTTGCTGAATCTGACAATCCTCCCCAATTTTAAAGGCCTAAGCTGAGCCTGTGTCAGTGTAGTAGGACAAATCAGAACAATAATTAAACTTGGCTTCTTGCTTATTGTGTGCTCTTCTGTTTTCTCAATTACATTGCCTGGCGAACCAACTCAAGCTCTACATTGTCTGAACTGAGGGCCAATCGTACCTTATTCTGCCTCTTCTGTCTCCTTCGGAGGCGCAGGAACTCCTTGTGTTGCCTGGAGACAAAGTTCACTGCTGCATATTCCAGTAAGGCAGCAAACACAAACAGAAGGCACACCGCCATCCAGATGTCAATCGCCTTTACATAGGAGACCTGAGAGACACAGAGAGAAGAAAGAGAAAGAGAGAAAGAGGCTATGAAAGCTTGCCAGGAAACCAGATTCCTAATGGTGTGAGCAGCAAAATAACCTCATTTCCTCGGTCAAGGATTTTCCAGTGTTTTCTTAAGAAAGTGCTTAAACCATTGATTTGACTTTGAAGATTCTGGGCAAAGCAGTGAAAGTCACATGCCCCTGAACCAGTAGCTTTATTCCTGAGACCAGCTCCAAAGATGACTTCAAGAATTTCCTTGATGAGAGTAGATTTTAAGTATTCTCACCACAAATAAATATGTGAAATAATGCATATGTTAAGCAGCTCAATTTAGACATTCCATAATATGTTCATATATTGAAATATAAATTGTACACCATAAATATATACAATTCTTGTCAATTAAAAATAATAAATTATTCTCTTAGTTAAAAAAGAAAAAACTTTGAGGCAAAATAGATTAGGTGCTACTGTTAAAACTGCTCACTTCTTTCTATTTTTTAAATTAACATTTAAAAACCAACATAATTAAGATAATTTCAAAACATGGATGAGAAATAAACTATGGCCTTAGGCTCTTCAAAAGCCAATTTGTAATTTCCTTCAATTTACTGATCCTAACTGACATGAAAACACAATTTTAAATAGTTGTAAATACTCAAAACTTAAGAGTATTCAACCAAAGTAAAACATCAGGAATGTAGCCTTGAGAAGGTATCTGGTTAAAAAGAAAAGTTTGATAACCCTTCAGTGTTTGCTTAAGTGTTTAATAGGGTTTCCTATATTTTGATAGCTATCAAGTGCTTGCCAGCATTTTAAGCATTTTACATGTGTGAATTTTTTAACCCTTACAACAACTCATCCCAATTTTCTGATAAGAAAACTGGGATACAGAGGGGTGAAATTATTACCCAAAGTCACAAAAGAAATAAATAACAGAGTCAAGATTGGAATTGGAACTCAGTCTGACTAGTGGATTTCCTTTCCGAACACATGCAAACACACTGCTAGGATCGTAATTTGTTTCTTTGCATTTCCCTTTGACCTTTATATTGAGCATTTCCCATGTTTTATTTATTTCTGGATCATAATTTAAAATGCTTGCTTAATGGTCTATACCATGATTAAACATTCCACATTGTAGGACATATAGGTTATTATATATTTTATGACTATAAACTTTGCTGCTGTAAACATTCTTCTCCCAAAATATTTGGCTGTGTCCCTGATTATTTGTTGCATCACCTTTTAGGTGAGTTACAGAGGTAAAGATATGAAAATAGGCTCTTGAATTAGAAGGTTTGCAGCAGCACAGTGGACATAAAAGCAGAGGTCCTGGAGCAAGATGCCCCAAGTAACAAATGCTGCTGTGCTACTATCTGTATAACTCAGTTATTTAACCTCTCTCTGCCTCTATTCCTTATCTTTAAGATAGGAACAATAATGGTACCTACCACATAGAGTTGTTAAGTGGATAAAATCACTTACTATATATAAAGACATTAAAATAGTTCCAAACACAGAGTAAGTGCTACATAAATGCAATTATTTGGCCATATAAGGCTGTGATTTTGTTAGTGGAGAAACTTTGGGGGCAAAAGTTAGTAAGGATAATAAAACCCACCCACAGTTATAATATATTCTAATGATTTTTAAGATCACCATCTGCCTTACACTATTTGCCTAAAACAATCTGAAGTACTTGTGTCAGTTCCACATGTGTTGTGACAAAATGATCTAGCACTTTGTTATCTCCAGTCCTTTAAACACATTATTCTTCCTACCTAGCATGCTTATTCCCACTCTTTCTGATTAATAGACTCCTCAGAATTCTTTAGGACTTAGCTCAGATATCAATTCTTCTGGGAAGTGTCCCCAACCTTTCCCCTCTCTCTCATTTGAGTTAGGGGCCATGTTTCTTTGTTCCCTTATCACTCTTTATGGAATCTATCTGTCCCTTCTTAGCCCACTTTTTACTTGTGATGGAAGATGAACCTCATCTCACTAAACTTACAATTGTGTGTGTGTGTGTGTGTGTGTGTGTGTGTGTGTGTGTGTGTATTTTTTGAGATGGTGTCTTGCATTTTCTCCCAAGCTGGAGTGCCATGGCGTGATCTCAGCTCACTGCAACCTCTGCCTCCCAAGTTCAAATTATTCTCCTGCCTCAGCCTCCCAAGTACCTAGGATTATAGGCATGTGCCACCACACCTGGATCACATATGTATTTTTTAGTAGAGACAGGGTTTTATCATGTTGGCCAGGCTGGTCTCAAACTCCTGACCTCAAATCATCTGCCTGCCTCGGCCTCCCAAAGTGCTGGAATTAGAGGTGTGAGCCACTGTGCCTGACCAATTATATTTTAAAGTATTCACTGACCCTACTCTGAGACTGTAAGTTTATTTTTTTTGTTTTTAGTTTAGGCCCTGTGCTGGTGTTACTATGTATCACCAGCACAGGATCTAGCAAATAGTGGGTAGGCAGCAGTTATGTGGAACGGATAGAAGGAATGGTGGATAAATACGTGGTAGATGGATCAATGGTGGATAGATGGACTGAAGGTTGAATAACTGAATGATTGAATGAAACAGAAGGAGGGAGGAAGGGAGCAAGGGAGGGAAATATCTATTTTTGTGCTTTACTTTAAACAGTTATGAATGATATACTATTACCCACAATTGTATGTATTTCATACTTCGAAGAGTGAACTATTAGTAAGTTTTTATTCTGTCAGCCCACCTAACATTCCTGGAACATTTGTTTCCTTAATAAACAATAGTTTGTCTTATATTTGCTCTTCTGGAGCAATCCTATTTTCCTGTAATTATAGAACATTACCAATCACAACATTTCCAGTTATATATTATTCAGATGGCACATAAATGTTTTAAGAACCAATAATGAGAGGAATGTGTTAATGCCTGAGATATGTGCATACCAAGAGCTAGGTCCAATAGAGCTGACCATCATTCCTCCTCTTCCTGGTGTTTACAGCATTTAGTAATTTGTATACCTTTTTCCCATCTTCTAGCAATCAGCAGACCAAGCTTGTATTTGGCTCTTTTACAGCTGCTCATAAATGAGTACTTCCAGTCTCTTAATCATTTTGCTTGGTCTCTGAGTTTCCTCCAAATTATGAACATCTTTTTAGCACTGAAGTGCTGGCATTAAATGCATTATTCACATGGATTTAGAGGGTGTTGTGAGACATCTATTACATATGATGTTGTGTTCTGTGGTGCTGGTTTCTCAGAACTGAAATGCCTTTTTTTGCTTTTACCTAGCTGTTGCCAGAGTCCTCCTTTCGGCTGCTAATCCTTAGACGTTTTGAGCTTACATCACCCCTTGTACCTTCCTTTTATGATTCTTGGGCTTACATGATTCTTTCTTGAACTACTTTACTACAAACTTGCAAGATAGTTTTCTTTTTTAAAAAATTTTTTTATTGCATTTTAGGTTTTGGGGTACATGTGAAGAACATATCCCGTTCAAAAGCGGACGAAGGCAAGATAGTTTTAAAAGGTAATTAAGCTCTCAAAATGCTGTTATGATTTACTAAGTTGGTAACTTTTCAGGCATATTTAATTCAGAAAAACAAAAACAAACATTGAGAGCCTACTACATGGAAAGCCGTACTAGGTGCTGGTGGGAGATGGGGCAAAAGATACATAGATGACTGAAAAGTACATTCATTATCTCCAGGACTTCCCAGATTATACTTCAGGGGACCCCACTCATGCTGTGCTACAGAAAGTATCATTCACATAGATTATGGAGTAGCAAATTATAGCCCATGGATCAAATCCAGTCCACTGCCTGTTTCATAAATATTTATTGGAAGACAGCCATATTCATTCATTTACATATTGTCTATGGATACTTTTGCACTAAAATGGCACGGTTGAGTAGTTGTGACAGAAACCAAATGGCCACAAAGCCTAAAATACCATATGGCTCTTTAAAGAAAACATTTTTCAGCCTCTGACCTAGACTTTAGTGTTATCTTGTTTTTCTTGGGGATGTACATCTCAGTGGCCCTGCTTCACTACTTAAGAATCCCATGGTCTACTGAGGGAGACAGTCACATGAACATATAAATGATACAAAGTAGATAGTTCCCCATGACAAAGTAAAAGAAGGATAAAAAGTCTGGTGGAATATGGGCAGATTGATGTCGACGGAAACATCAGTAAAGTCTTTATTCCTAGGTGGTGTAGGATTTGATTTAGGGCTTGGGGAGAGCCAGATCTTTGATGGGTAGAAGAAACTGTAAAAGCAAAGCCATAAAGATGGGAGACAGTATGGTGGTCTTGTGAATAATGAGCAACCCAGTGACCAGAATATGCTGGGTACCTGGGAGGTAATGGTGAGGGGTGGACAGGTAGGCTGGGCTAGCAAAAGAAGGCATTCAAAGTCAAGCTGATAGGTTTGGGCTTTCAAACTGCTTGTAAAGATAAGCTAATGATGGGTTTGAGGTGGGGTGTAGATGTATAAGGTTTTTGTTTTGTTTTTTTACAATTATTATGATGCTATTTGTCCCCAAAAGCAAGAGTATTGGCAAAGCAGACATTTTCCTCCTTATGTAAATTTACCTCCCCTCTTCTTGGCACTTTCATGTCTATATATAGGTTGGTTCTCTTCCAGGCTCTCTAACATCTGTGAATCAGCAACATCTCTGAATGATCCGATATTCCTTACTCTCTTTGGGACATCTTCTTCCATTTAGTATTAGTATTTCTTGAACTCTTTCCTCCTCAGTTTTCACTCTGTCTTCATATCCTCAATGAATTAATTCACTCCTATAGCTTTCTTATTTCTGTGTGTCAGGGTGGTGGTGGTGCTGGTGGTGTGTGTATGTTGAGTCCTATAACAGAGACTGGGTATATTCTTCGGAATTTCTTTTTTTTTTTTCCCATTTATTTATTTTATTGCATTTTAGGTTTTGGGGTACATGTGAAGAACATGCAAGATTGTTGCATAGGTACACACGTGGCAGTGTGATTTGCTGCCTTCCTCCCCATCACCTACATCTGGCATCTCTCCCCTTGCTATCTCTCCCCAGCTCTCCACCCCCCACCGTCCCTCCCCTATTTCCCCGCAGCTGACCCCAGTGTGTAGTGCTCCCTTCCCTGTGTCCATGTGTTCTCACTGTTCAACACCCACCTATGAGTGAGAACATGCGGTGTTTGATCTTCTGCTCTTCTGTCAGTTTGCTGAGAATGATGGTTTCCAGGTTCATCCATGTCCCTACAAAGGACACAAACTCATCATTTTTGATGGCTGCATAATATTCCATGGTATATATATGCCACATTTTCCCTGTCCAGTCTATCATTGACGGGCATTTGGGTTGGTTCCAGGTCTTTGCTATTGTAAACAGTGCTGCAATGAACATTCCTGTGCACGTGTCCTTATAGTAGAACAATTTATAATCCTTTGGATATATACCCAGTAATGGGATTGCTGGGTCAAATGGAATTTCTATTTCTAGGTCCTTGAGGAATCGCCACACTGTCTTCCACAGTGGTTGAAATAATTTACACTCCCACCAACAGTGTAAAAGTGTTCCTATTTCTCCACATCCTCTCCAGCATCTGTTGTCTCCAGCTTTTTTAATGATCGCCATTCTAACTGGCGTGAGATGGTATCTCAATGTTGTTTTGATTTGCATTTCTCTGATGACCAGTGATGATGAGCATTTTTTCATATGTTTGTTGGCCTCATGTATGTCTTCTTTTGTAAAGTATCTGTTCGTATCCTTTGCCCACTTTTGAATGGGCTTGTTAGTTTTTTTCTTGTAAATCTGTTTTAGTTCTTTGTAAATTCTGGATATCAGCCCTTTGTCAGATGGGTAAACTGCAAAAATTTTTTCCCATTCTGTTGGTTGCCGATTCACTCTAATGACTGTTTCTTTTGCTGTGCAGAAGCTGTGGAGTTTGATTAGGTCCCATTTGTCTATTTTGGCTTTTGTTGTCAATGCTTTTGGTGTTTTGGTCATGAAGTCCTTGCCTACACCTATGTCCTGAATGGTATTGCCTAGATTTTCTTCTAGGGTTTTTATGGTGTTAGGTCTTATGTTTAAGTCTTTAATCCATCTGGAGTTGATTTTAGTGTAAGGTGTCAGGAAGGGGTCCAGTTTCTGCTTTCTGCACATGGCTAGCCAATTTTCCCAACACCATTTATTAAACAGGGAATCCTTTCCCCATTGCTTGTTTTTGTCTGGTTTGTCAAAGATCAGATAGTTGTAGATATGTTGCATTGCGTTCGAGACCTCTGTTCTGTTCCATTGGTCTATATCTCTGTTTTGGTACCAGTAACATACTGTTTTGATTACTGTAGCCTTGTAGTATAATTTGAAATCCGGTAGTGTGATGCCTCCCGCTTTGTTCTTTTTGCTTAGAATTGACTTGGCTATGTGGGCTCTCTTTTGGTTCCATATGAAGTTTCAGGTGGTTTTTTCCAGTTCTGTGAAGAAGGTCATTGGTAGCTTGATGGGGATAGCATTGAATCTGTAAATTACTTTGGGCAGTATGGCCATTTTCACGATATTGATTCTTCCTAACCATGAACATGGAATGTTTCTCCATCTGTTTGTGTCCTGTCTTATTAATTTCATTTCCTCTACCTGTAAGCTAGATTTTCCAGTTCTGTTGGATCCGCAATGGAATGTGGATAGAAGTTACACATGTTAGGACCTCTAAAATCTTCAATGAGGCCCTTAGGACTATACCTTCTGCAGCCATCTTAGATGTTACCTGTTTAAGATGACAGTGCCATAAGATTGAAGAAGCTTGGATCCCCAAAAGACCTAGGGCCACCCACCCCACTGTGGAGCATACTGTGAATGAGAGGGAAACTTCTATTGTATCAAGCCACAGGAATAAGAAGAAAGATGTAAAAGTGGATGAATTCATTGAGGATATGAAGGTTTTGTGTTTCCAAAGCTCCCAAATTATTCCCTCAGTCCTGGCCTCTCACCAGCATTCTGTGATAATTCTAAAATAGCTACAGTTAGTATTTGCAAAATTAAATTTATTAAATGCCGCCTCTTATTCATCTCATTTAAATGTTTCTTCTCACTAGCAACCTGGTTTTACAACTGTTTCCCCCCACTTTGTCTTCATCTCCAATACTCAATCTATTGCACAGACTCAGCATTTCTTTCTCTAAAGCAACCCTGGGTTTACTCTTTACTCTCTCCATTCCAAAGATGTCACTTTAATTCTGTCCATCAACACCTTATACCTGGTTATTATAACAACTTCCTAACTGGTTGCCTTGCACTCAGTTCTTCCCCCATGGCACCTAGTCTTTTGCTTCTGTGAAATAAAATTTAAAACACCAATTTGATTTTGAAACACATCTGCTTAGGAATTACCATGGCTGCCTATTGCCTAAGCTTGTGTTATGAAAGAGTGCAATAAGATTGATTAACTAGGGTAGACACATGCTGTGCAAGCCCTTGAATACCATAGCCTTATGGTATTCAAGGGCTTGCACAGCATGTGTCTACCCTAGTTAATCAATCTTATTGCACTCTTTCATAACACAAGCTTTGTATTTTGTTTAAGCAATTTTGCTTAGCCCTGAGTAAGGCAAATCCATTCCCACTGATGACCTTGTCTACACCAGTGGTTCCTAAATGAGGTTGACTTTTCACCCCAGGGGACATTTGGCAATGTCTTGGGATATTTTTGGTTGTCACAACCAGGGAGCAGTGCTATTGGCATCTAGTAGTTGAGGTCAGGGATGCTTCTAAACATCCTATAATGCACAAGACAGTACCCAAAGCAAAGACTTACACAGTCAAAATGCCAATAATTCTGAGGTTAGAAAACCCTGAGAGAGAGAAAGCAAAAACAAAAACAAACAAAAAACAAACCCAGGTAACTATGTCTAGTCTAGTGGTTCTCAACCAGAAGTGATGCTGCTCCTAAGAACATCCAACAGTGTTTGAAGATGTTTTTGGTTTCTCCATCTGAGAAGTAAAGAGTTGCTATAGTTTCTAGTGGGTTGAGACCAGGGATGCTACTAAATAGCCAACAATGCAAAAGACTGCCTTTAATTCAAATAATGACCCAGTCCCAAATGTTAATAATGTTGTAAGGTGGAAAACCCCTGGTCTACACTCTTCTCCCAGCATAGAAACATTTCCCACATTTTATATCTGTTTATTTCCAGGTAATTCTTCAAGAAGGAACTCAAATTCCACCCCCAAGGTGATAATTTCTTTGCCTGTTCTAGCCCATGATGGTCTTGCCCATCTTTAGAATTTGTAATGCACTTACAGATCGAATCATCCAGTTTAAGTCTTCACTTCATGCATCTGTTTTACCCACCCAACTAAAGTATGTAATACTTGTGGGAATATAGATCCAGTAATGTATTCTGTACCCATGACACTGAGGATAAGTTTTTGTGCATATAGTAAGTATCCCCGTAAGTTTTTGTTGACTGTCAAATTTTCCAAGTGGTATATAAATTCAAATTTCTTTCACAATTATTGTTTTATTTGAAGAGTAAGCTACAAAAAAAAAAAGACAACAAAAAGAAGAAAAATGTAGTTTCACTTTTCTAGAGATGATAGTTGTTGACAGCCAAATTACTTTGGGTTTATTTTCATTAAGGGAAAGGAGAAGACTTATTATTTATATGACCTTACAACTTATGTAGTTTATAAATCTATCTGGTGGGAAAGTAGAACCAGTCAAGTTATTTAGGGTTTCATGGTACTAGATAAGCATTTATCTGTAGTTGGAAAAGATAAGTTAGATGGTGGAATTTGTTAGTTGCTCACTTGTTTTGGCATCATGCTGACATTTCTTAGAGATATTTCTCATTTATATTCTTTTCAGTACTGTCTTGGCAATTTTGGAAACGTTGGCAAGTTTTATTGAGTCAATTTTTTTCATGAATTACATCCTTAGTTCAGTTTCAAAGTGGAAAATCAAGTTGTTAATTCATTTACTTTAGCCCCACAATTTGTTTTGTCTGTTTTCAGATACTATATTATTTCCTATGCCATGAAGCCAGTTGTTGTTATTGTTTGGGACATTTTCTACCTGATGTTTATTTCTAGGACAGAAGAATGAGTCAACATTGTACAAGGATTATCTAAATGTCCTTACAGCTTGGATGCCCTCTCCATTCCTCATGGGCAAGTAACTTCCATGTGATAATGTGCCAACTAAAGTATATCCACATTCTCAGCCCCTAGGCTGACCCCAGAGAGCTGTGACATTCCACCAGCAGCTAATCAAGGAGGATTGCTAATGAACATGTACAGAGAGCAGTTCACTATGAGAAAAATCACAAATGACTATGATAGTTGTGATTGTAATAGAAAAGAAACAGAATGGAATTCATAGTGCAATCTCAAAATATTCAGATGGTTTTCTTTCTTTAAGTGGAATGATTACTCACACCACCTGCTTGAGTCAATGTTTAATTATCCTCCACAATATATCCATGTAACAAAATTGCACTTGTGCTACTTACGTTTATACAAATAAAAAATGTTTAATTATTCTCAAACTATGCCTGAAAACTATTGATAAAGCAAAACAAGTTTTTTTCTTCTGTACAGTACAATTTCATTGTATCTAATTTATATGTGGAAAATATTTAACCTTGATTAATGCAGCTATTGAAATGACAGATACCTGTTGGCCACAGTAGCCTGAGATGTGCTTCTATTATATAAAACAGAAGGCTTTGGTAGCTTCTGTTATATAAAATAGAATGCTTTTGTATCATAAGTTTGATAAAAATCAACTTTTATTAAGTTCCATAAAATATACCATTACGCTTTCCATTCCCATTTTTTGGGAGAAAAAGTTTATTAAATGCATATCTGAATTTTATATAGCTAGTAATGAACAGAGGTGGGAATGACAATTCTGGCTTTGCTTTTCTGTTTTGTCTCTTACCTATATTCAGTAACCGTATCATGAGAAAAAAAATACATAGTCAAATTAATCCTAGTGCCAAAGATTCATGGTGCTGTACCATTTCATGTTTATAGTTTCACTGCCAAGTTGCCATTTTTATTGCCTAATTAAAGAGCTCACACCTGCTGTTTAATGCTGGGAAAACCAGATTTCTTTGGCAGAGATGGATGATGACAGCACTGACTACCTGGCCCATCCCAGTGTCACCACTCTCACCCCATTTTCTTTCCATGTCTAATATCATTGTTGGGTTCTAAGCCAAGTAATTGAGTAAAGAGTTACTGTGAAAGAGCTGTTGGCAGAAATAGACATTGGGTGGCATTGCCTCCAAGCCTGGCATCTGCTGGGACCAACCAATTATAAATGGACCTTTGGGGACCAATTAGTTTGTTGGGCATTGGGTGGTATACAGGCCTAGTGCATTGATATTATTTCTAAAGATGAATACGTTTCTCTCCATTATGGTGGTCAGAAAATTGTTTAAAGTAGGTTGCCAAAACTTACTATCCATGTGAGTTTCATGGGTAGAGAGGTACAAGAAGAGCAAAACTGCCAGCCCTAGAATATACAAGCAACACCAGGTGATATCCATTGTTAGAGTCACCAAAGGGACATCCTGCAAAAAGGTACCCCCAAGTCTCAGCTTCCTGAAAATGTAGGCATCTGAGAGAGTCAAAGTGAAGGAGAGGTTAGCATCTGGAGGAAGTAGGGCAAAAGAGCATCTTTCTTCCCTTTGCTTATGTCTGCCATGTTACTACATTTTTGGCTGATAGACAAGAATACTGATTGCTGCCATAGTCTACGTCCTGTGCTTGCACCTTCAGTGACAAAACAAGTGATGTATGTTTATTACCTACCAAGGGCAGGAATGAGGAGGGAATGGGGGTCCGGAGCAAACTTCCCATTGGTGGAAAAACAATCTCAATGAAGAAAAGGGCCAATTGGGTTATCTCAGTACTGGTAAGACAACCATGAGCTTTGGGGAGATGATGCTTCACTTAATAAATGTTTGTGTAGTGCGTGTGTGTGTGTGGGGGGGGGGTAGAGGGAGAGAGAGAGCGCGCAAAAGAGAGAGAATGAGAGAGAGGAGAAAAACTTGGGAGACTATGAAGATATGGAAGAAAGGAAGAAAATGAAAAATAATGAAAATTTTTGAAGCTAGATCAACCTGGATTTGAATCCTAGGTGAATAACCAATGAATTTGGAAAAAATACTTAACCTTTTGGAATCTTAATTTCTTCATATCAAAGTAGGGGCCCACACATTCCAGTTTCATGGGATCGTTGAAGGATTGAATAAGATACTTTATGTAAATCTTAACACTCATTTGGCAGATTGTAGAATCTCAGACACATTGGCTTGTAAGGGATGAGCTCCAGAAGACATTGCATAATTTAAAACTTGCATAATTCAAGACAGTTTTCCCTAGAGGAATAAATGTAAAGTAGAATATCTTGTATTTCATGTTTTGCGCGTGCACTAAGACTCTGTTAGTATTTTTATATTGCCGTGTTTTAAATTCACATAATCTAAGTTCACATAAATGAAACTTCACTGCAGTCAGCATTCCTGTATGTGATGGGGGCTGATACATGCTGTCACAAAAGGAAAACAGAACAAAATCACCACCACCACTATCATCAACAAAAAGCTTAAAACACCACCATTCTATGAGTTGTCTCCATTATAAGGATAAGAAAACTGGGTTCACTCATTAAATTTACCAAGATCACACAGCAAAAAAATGATTGAGCTGCAATTTGCATTAAATCTGGCTTGTCTCTAAATTTTGTGCCTTTCTGCCTCACTGACCCCTGTGGGAACCTCCCTCTTCAGTAGTGAGTCAGGAGAATTACAGACTGTGGTTACATCAGATGATGACATCTGATGTGGAAAAGAGGTGACAAAGTACATGCAGTGGGACTGGCAAGCAAGAAACTGTATTAGCACTGTCACACCTGCAGCCATGGACATACTATGAAGATAAATGTTCATAGATGGCAGATAACCACAATCTTCATGCATTTTCTCAGTCAGCAATTAGTGCCTCAACTACTCATATACTATTTGCGAATTTCCTCCCCGCCCTACCCCAGGTTCAAAACTCATAAGCCAGGAAAGAAAAGAGGGAAGTTTAATAACTGTTATTTGGATTAGGACAAGTGAAAGGCCTTGGTGGGTAAGGTTTATAGTGATGAGAGGAGGAATATGGAATTGCTGACCGGTCTCTACTCCCTGGACTAGGCTTGTTGGTTTATGGTGTGCAAGTTGGCTATCTCTCCTATAGTGGGATGAGGAGCCAGATCAAGAAGGAAGGAAGCACTGGCCAAACCTTTCACCCATGACCATTTCTGAAACTCAGAACCTTATCAGAGTGAGTGGGTATACCTGTGTTGAGTGACTATGTGCAGACGCTTCATCATCTCATAACAATCATGGATGGTATACTCCTGAGATGACCAGTGGGTAGGATATGTAGTGAATGGGTGATTCTGGACTACAAAATAGAGATAGTCTTAGAAGCTCAGTTCAACTTGCAGTGATGGAGAAATCATATACCCAAAACACCTAGAATCTCGTGATAACTCCAGGGTACAAAGACGCCCCTCCTGGTGCTAAACCTCCCCACCAATGCACCCTTTGACCACTGCAGTGCTACCATACATTATTTCACATATGAGAGTATAGTGGGAAATATGAATTTCAGTTGAATGGTAGTCAGTGGTAGTCAAGAAGCTTTCCCACCCAGACTCTGGCCTGCGGATTAGTTTAGCGTTAGCTCTGTACTTTAATGTAAGCTCACAGTGGAGGCCGCAGGTCATCAAGGATATCTCCATGGGAGCCAACTTGCCAGAAACCTCCCTTCTAGGCATGGGACTCTGGGCATTCAAGCCTAGTGTGTTCTAACCTAAAGCTCTTGAAGCTAATCAGCTACCTACTGTTTCATACCATTCAAAGTAAAACTGAAATGGAAAAATTCCAGGCATCCACCATACTCCAGGTTTCCATGTGGGGAAGAGAAAACAAGAAAAGTAGCTACAGGCCAATCAAAGGTTGGTAATTAATGTGGTTCAAAAGCTTCTGGCTGGGCTGTTGATCTCACTTTTTGTCAGTTATGAATTACCAAAGATTATGTCTCTACTGTATCCACTTCCTATAGCTGAGCAGCATTTTGTTATAACTCAGCTCCATTCCTTTCTCCTTAC
>NW_016107786.1:387651-481858 GCF_001604975.1 Cebus imitator | reverse complement strand
AAGCACAAATCACCCACTAATAGTTAGAAACTTATTTGCAATATATACTAGCCTACAGGAGGCTGTAATAATTAAAAAGAAATCCTACTGCATCTTGAATAAAATGCTCTAAGTAGATGTATAAGCTCTTTGAAGAAATAAAAAGACCACGCTATCAGACAGCATCATTATTTTTCAATATGGAAGTGTACAGAATGCTTAAAAGATAAATTGTGTGAAAATATTTTGGTTGGGCTGATAGAGTGCATCAGTTTCTAACATATTAGTTGCATACATCTGCTTCAGAAAGTTTAGATCAACCTCAGCCCCTTGGCGGAAACCAATCCAGTATGATTATCTAAAGTAAGAGAAAGCAGCAAGGCTGTGTTGGAGATAGCCATGAGAAGATGCCAGGAATGTGGACTTCAGCTTTACCCCTGGTTGACATTGCAGATTTGGCCACATTATTTCACGATATGGGCCTCACACTCCCCGTTGGGGATATAAAATGATTGAGCTGACCATTTCTTTTTTTCTTCTTCTTTTTTTATTTTTCTTTAGAGATGGAGTCTTTCTCTGTCACCAGGCTGGAGAGTAGTGGTGTGATCTTGGCTCACTGCAACCTCCACCTCCTGGGTTCAAGCAATTCTCCTGCCTCAGCCTCCCGAGTAGCTGGGAATAGAGGCGTGTGCCACCATGCCCAACTAATTTTTGTATTTTTAGTAGAGATGGGGTTTCACCATGTTGACCAGGAAGGTCTCCATCTCCTGACCTCATGATCTGCTTGCATCGGCCTCCCAAGGTGCTGGGATTACAGGTGTGAGCCAACATGCCTGACCTAAGCTGATCATTTCTAAGGGTTCTGCTATTCTAAGATTCTGCGACTCAAGGGAAATAAAAAGTGATAAGAGAGGAAACCACATCAATAGCAGTATGGGTTCCCAATTTAAGGGGATCACAGCTATGAGTCCCAGTAACAGCCTTCAGGTACTCTACTCCAACTTCTTAGTACTTTCAGTATCATCTGATAATGTCTATTCATTGAATGCCTCTATGTGCCAGGCAAGACCTGCCTAAAATAGTGAATTCCTTGCTTAGAAGCAAATAGTACTAATTCAGGAAAAACAATTGCATGTGCAATACCATGTGCATAGCAGATACACCGAGTTTCCTTGCAAATTCAAAGGACAATTTTCACAAACCCTCAGCAACTCACCCCAAGCTCTGCTTTTCTGCCTAAGAGATTTCTCTAGCACCTTAGAAGCTTTCTGGACATGCGTACAAGGAAGCCTAGAACACTACCAGGGGCAGTCCTCGACCATGGAGGGATGCGTGTTGGTCGATAAAGACCCTAGATTTCCAGGTACTTGTTGGGACAAGTCTGAAGAGAATTCTACACAGTTTTTAGAGGATCCCCAGCAGAACTGAACACTAGTTGTCCTTCATGGTAACCAACTCAATAATACACTTGTTTGCCTTTTCTCCTTTCCCTAATTTATATTCCACATTCTCTCTTGTCTTTCTTGTGACCACCATTCAAATAAACTGTATGCAACCAAATACTTACTACAGGCTCTGCAGTTTACTGAAACAAATAACTCAAACCCCAACTTAGATCAGGAGAGCCTGACACAAAAATGATTCCTGCTACATCATTGCCATTTAGAACCAGGATAACAGAGAAACCACACATACTCCTGAAATTTTTTTTCTTATTAGCAAAAATCCTATACCTGGCTGAATTGCCCATCGCCAATAAGAATGTAGTGTTGACATGAATCAAAAAACAGTCTTCAAGCACCAAGTACCAAATCAGTTTAGAACCTATATTATCCATATCATTTAACACCCATCACTTCCTTTTTGCTCTGCACAGCTAGTTTTAAATTTATAAAGTTAGAATGATATAGCTTAAACAGAAACTGGTATTTCTTGTCTAATACTACGCAAGAATTATTCAGCATATACTAACTCTCCTGGGGTCAGGTAAATAATGAGAGTACCTTATTTGCAGAAATATTATATAAATATTCTGTCCCACCCCAAGCTCCTTAGGAAGACAGAGTCACAGTTCCATTTTGAGACTACAAGGATGTGGATATTATGAAAGTGCAAATTACTCCTATTGATAAGGACATCAATTAAAGGATTTTAACAGTGATATTGTTTGGCTGTGTCCCCAACCAAATCTTATCTTGAATTTCCATGTGTCGTGGGAGGGGCCTGGTGGGAAGTAATTGAATCATGGGGGCAGGTCTTTCGTGTGCTGTTCCCAGGATAGTGAGTAAGTCTCACAAGATCTGATGGTTTTAAAAATGGTAGTCTTCCTGCACAAGCTCTCTCTTTGCCAGCAGCCATCCACATAAGATGTGACTTGCTCCTCCTTGCCTTCCACCATGATTGTGAGGCCTCCCCAGCCACATGGAACTATAAGTCCATTCAACTCTTTCTTTTGTAAATTGCCCAGTCTTGGATATGTCTTTATCAGCAGTGTGAAAGCAAACTAATACAGTAAATTGGTACCAGTACAGTGGGGCATTGCTGAAAAGATACCCAAAAATGCAGAAGTGACTTTGGAACTGGGTAATAGGCAGAAGTTGGAACAGTTTGGAGGGCTCAGAAGAAGACAGGAAAATGAGCCACCGTGTCCGGCCCATTTTTACTTTTTAAAGAGAAAAGTTTAGTTTAATAATAATAAGCAAGGTATCTAGGAGGATAATTAATCAGTATAAGAGAACAAAATCCATAATCTATTCATTTTTAATCTATTTAAGTAGGCTCCATGCTTGAACATGTATAAAAGTAGCTATTCAAAATCAATTTACCTAAGCTCAAGTCCAGGAGTCATCAACTTACCGCCCATCACTTAAATCTATTCTGCTACCTGCTTTTGTAAATATAGTTTAATTAGAACACAGCCATACCCATTCATTTACATATTCTCTATGGCTCTCTAGTCTCTACTTAAAATAGTAGAATTGAGTAGCTACCAGAGAACTTAAAGCCCAGAAAGCCTAAAATGTTATCTGTTGATCTCTTTATAGAAAAATTATGAATTCCTGCTCTAATCATATATTTTAATTCAAGCTAACCATTACCTAATATAGTCTGAATCAACAAATTTTCTCTAATTTTAATGATCATAAAAAGTAAAACTGGATTATTCATATTTTAAAACATTTCATTCTAAGAATTTGTTACAGAATCACTTAAATTCTCATCTCAATTTCCACTTGTCATTGTATATACAGCTATTGGACCCCAAAATGAATTACATATTTTCAGCAGTAAGTCAACAAATTATTGCAGACTGTTCCTTGTGTGTGAGATGTTTAGAAGTATACAAAGATAATTAACATTTGGTTCCTGCCCTTGTGTAATCTGTTTTGCAGAGGTAAAGAAATACAGGAGAATAGATGGTTAACTTGCATTTTACCAGTGCTGAGTTACAGTGGTGGTAAACCCTGTAAGCACTAGTATTAGACTTTGAGGGTCTAAATCCTGTCTTGCCTCTTCCTAGCTGTACAGTTTTGATATGATACTTAGTGACTCTGTGCTTTAGTTTTCTCAGCTGAAAAATGGGGATAATAATAGATCCCACCTAACAGGTTTGCTTTAAGTATTAAGATATCTGTGAAATAATAAGTAGGTAATGCTTAGAACTGGGCCTGGTGCCTTGTACCTGCTCAAACATGTTAACTCTCATCATCATGGTGGAATTAACCTTTTATATTCTATCCTGCCATTAGAATCAATGCCTTGAGTGCTGCAAATTAGTTAGATTAATTAATAGTTTCATCCAATTTAGGATCTTCATTAAAGTTAAATGTGGGAGTCACTCTTGTGTGACTTCTTCGTGGATAGTAGCACTTAAGAGATTTGAGAAAACTGCTGTATCTTGACATCAGTGCTATCAGAAAAGGGCTAATTTCCCTGCTACAGTTCTTGTTTTAAAATTAATCTTTGGTTTGAAACAGCTCAGTTTTACCTTTATATCCGGAACTATTTATCAATTTTCAGAAAGCTAGGCAAAATTATTTCCATGGAATTTTGGATAAACTGGATATCAACTGTATAGTCTTTCAAATGCTAGAGATTAATTTATGCTTTTATAATTCATAACTGAATTTGATCTTTACCATAAACATCTGTTGAGCTTTATCCAGTGTTATGACTTCATGATAATGAAGGTTTTCATTAATGAATAACATTATGAAAATACCAAGTTTGTATCATTTTGCCTGATTTTCTCTCATATGAAGCACATTGTTACTGTGAAAAATTATTATGCATTTTGTGTAGGATACACTGATCTTTCAGAAATTTAATATATAACTCCTATTTCTACAGACAATACTTGTGCAGATAATGAGGTAAGAGAGCTTGAGAGATTTTCCCAATGTCAAAGAGCTAGTTTAGAGAAAAACCAAGCCTGGAGCTAGATTCTTGGTCCATCTTGATTTCCACTGTGACATCACATACTCATTCTAGTTTTACCACTTGGAATATTTTTTTATTGTACTCTAATTCTTTCAGCATTAGTTTTCCTAGTGTCTTGTATCTAACAATTAATAAGAATATTTGATTAACCTACAATACCTTTTTCCAGGGGATTTATGTCTATGAAAAGAGCATGGACCAGATGATCTCTTAGGTACTTCCCCATTCTTTATCTCTGATCGTTGATAACTTATTTCTGTATTATTCACTGTTAAGATTATTTGTGCCATACCTCAGTGCTGTGGATGGCCAAAGACTCACTATACATCCCCCCCCCCACCATGTCCTCTGCTATTTGAGGATTTAGTATGAGTTCAATATTTCCCTTGCTTACCCTCACCAATTATCCAATGGTGATTGGGGTTATTTAAAATAATTTACAAAGGCTAAATGACAGAACTTCAGAGCTGAGACAACTTTCTGAATCAGCTAATGGAGTTTCTCATTTTTCAGATGAGGAAATGAAAGGGAAAAGGCAAGATTGTATATAGCTCCCTCCAACAAACTATGCTGATTCCATGCATTCTCAAAGCATGATTAGGCAGGAAAGTGGAAGGACTATTCAGAAGATTTATTTAGATTAGCGGCTCCCATTTGGCAATGAACATATGTACTGAAAAATTAAGTCCATAGAATCAGTCACAACTCCTTGCAAGTTACTTTAATAAAACCAGTACTCAATTGAGACTGGCCTAATTGGAATTTTCATTGCAAACAGGAGAAATGGACTGAGGAAGTTTCTAAACACTGAAACCAGAATAATAATGTGTGATTAGTGTTGTCTTCAGAGGCAGGGTACAAAATTAGGGAAATAGGTGATGCTGGTCATGAACACTGGCCACTTTGCCATTTTTCCTGTTGCATTTAAGCTGACAGCATGCTACTGATCCATATCCAAGTACCATGTTAGGCTGCCAGGATCTGGCTGAGAATTATAGAACTTGTTTGGAAGATTTTCCACTTGCCAGACACCTCCAATGTATCGGGAATATTTTATTCCGAGCATCTCCTTTCCCACCCACTCCCTTCCAGCCTTTTTCTTTAAGAGAAATTCTAAATAGGAGAAAGTTATAAAATATTCATCCATTCATGCAACAAATGATTATGAGGTCCTTCTATGTGCTAAGAGCTGTCAGGTCCTGTTTTCAAGGACCTTGAATGTATGGACAAGTAAATTATAATACAATGCAAGAATTGTTAAGGCAGCAGGAAGTACAGGTGCTAGAAAAGCAGAGAAAAGGAAATCATCTGGCCTTACGTTGCGCAAGTTTGAAAAGATGTCTATGGAAATGCCTAGTAAGCTGACAGTTGACATGAGAGTAAATGCAAGCTCTAAGTAACATAAATAATAAGGAAAATCTCACTGGTATTTTCTGAACTCTGTAAATAGAAAATATGCCTTCTTTGCATGTACCTATAGAGTAGTCATAAAAAATCAAGCATGTACTAGACTGCAAAGGCAATCTCAATAAATTTGAAAAATTTAAAACAGTACAGCAAACATTTTCTCATAATATGATAAAATAAACAAAACAACAAAATGTAGGAAATAAAAAGGTTTTGCTTTCTGGGGAAGGCATGAATTTCTCTTAGTCCTTGAATCAAAGAAGAAATATAAACTAAAATTGCACAGTGTCTAAAAAATAGTAATAAAACAATTTGTACTACAATTTATATGATCTGTCTAGAGACATACTCGGAATGAAATTTATATTTAATAATTTAATCAGTAAACAACAAGATGGAGTAGGGGAAAATAGAAGGAATTAGTAAAGTTAAAAGCAGGAGTTAATGAGTTAAAAAGAGAATATCATGTGAATAATCAATACAATGAAGAACTAGCTTTTGAAATAAACTAGGTAGACTAATCAAGAAAGAGAGAAAATATAAATATATAAAATAAGAAACACCACATGTTGTCACTCATAACTGGGTGTTGAACAATGAGAACGCATGGACACAGGGAGGGAAACATCACACACTGGGGCCTGTTGGATGGAGGGCTAGAGGAAGGATAGCAGCAGGTAGGGGTCTAGGGAGGGATAGCATTAGGAGAAATACCTAATTTAGATGACAGGATGATGGTTGCAGCAAACCACCATGGCACGTGTATACCTATGTAACAAACCTGCACATTCTGCACATGTACCCCAGAATTTAAGGTATAATAAATAAAAATAAAAAAGAAACGATAATGGGAAATAACACAAAAAATTAATACTTATAAGAGGCTCCTTTAACTTATACATACACATTGTAAAACCAGGATAAAATGGACACTTTTGTAGAAAAATACAATTTACTAAAACTGACTGGGGGGATATTTTTTTAAAATTTAAGGATCTAAGTAGCCCATTTACATAGAAAAATTTTTTTCAAGGGCTACCATTTTCAGCATTTAGACATAAGCTTTTTTCTCCTTAGATAAATTAATATGAATTATTTTAGCAATAGATTTTTTTATAATACATTATCATTGCATTACTGAATAAACTATACTTAGTCATAACTTATTATTTTAAAATTTCCAGCTGAATTGTTTGCTACTTAGTATTTTTACATCAATTTTCCTAAGTAAGACTTGTCTTCAGTTATTTTGTGTATGTGTTTGTGCATATGTGTAATCTTTTCTAGTAATTTTGGTATCACTGTTATGCTTGCTTTATGATTTAGAAGTTTTTCCTTTATACATTAGGTTCTGGAATTGACAAAACAAATTAGAATCATCTACTCTCTCAAGGTATACTAGAAGTCTTCTATGAATTCATCTGGGCCTGGAATCTAATGCAAAAATTATATGATCAGCTACTGATATGCTAAACAGATTTTGCAAAATTCAACCTAAATTCTTGAAAAAATCTTCAATAATACTAATTCAGAGACTATATATATATATATATATATATATGTATGTATATTCAAAAGCTAAAACTATGTTTAATGGGGAAATACAGAATTACAGCTAGTATCAGGAACAAGACAGGGATACTATGTTACAATGATTATGCAACATTGTACTCAAGATAGACATAAAGGCACTTAGGAAAAATAACTAAACGTATACAAATTAGAAAGGCAATGGTAACATGGTAGTAGCTACTTGTGAATGATATGACAGTCTATCTGGAAAATGCAAGAGAACCAACTGAAAAATCTATTACTACCAGTATAGAGAGTTCAGTAAAGTAGTAAAATACAAAATTAATATATAGAAATTAATAACTTTTATTCATACAAAATATGATGAAAAATATAGCAACAGAAAAATATTTATGAATAAACTTAACAGGAAATGTGCAAAAACACAAAAGTTGAACAAATGAAAAGACATTCCATGCTCTGTCATAGTCTTCTTCAGTATCCTATGTTTTAATCCTTTTATAAGTTAACTTTGTAACTGTAATGTGTTGTTTATATATATATATATATATATATATATATATATATATATATATATATATAAACTGTTTACCTGTTGACAGAGATACAAACTTAAATACTGGGCTCATAGAATATGGGGTCAGGGAAGACTTTAAAAAATATCTTATATGGAATTCATATAAATCTATTCCTGCTCAGAAAATTAAATAAATATTTTTATAACTCATATATGCCTAAATCTTTAAGGCTTAGATATTCATATAAGTTTTGTTTGGTGCCTGGAATGCTTATCAGGATAATTTCTCTGCTTTCTATCATCATTCATATCTGAAATTACAGTTTTAAAAATGAGTTCACTTAAGTAAATAGTGTTGCTTATCTTTCTGTACAGTAATATATACTGAAATTAATGTAAAAATATGTGAGCCAAGCTTTCTGCAACTCTGAAATCAAGTTACATCTGTTCCTTTAAATAAAACTGCCTTGTTGATCATGAGTTTTTATTAATTGGTCTCTGTGTGTATATATATGTATATATGTGTGTGTGTGTGTGTGTGTGTGTGTGTGTGTGCGCGCGCGCGCACGTGTGTGTGTGTGTTTTATTCTGCTTTATGAATTCTAAAGGAGCAGAAATCTGAGAATGTATAATTTATTCTCATTTGTCACAACTCAACAGAAGGAATTATAGTAACAAACTTGGTAATATTCAGGAAAATAATAAATCAGTTTTATCTACCTAACTATTCCATTCCCTTTCTTAAATGTAAGCTGGAAATTAAAATTGATAAAATACTTATATTAGTATTATATTTATTTGGACAGAGTTGCTACTTTTAATACATCATAGGCTTGAGATATGAACTTCAAAATTTATTAATCTGCAAAAATATACTTAATTCTTAGACTGTGGATATTGGCAAATGTTTTCTACTTTAAAATTAAGCTTTAATAAAGTTATCTACTTCCTAGAAGCTATTTTTCTCTTGTCTTAGTTTGTCAGCTATACATTTTTTTTCTCAGATGGATGAATATTCCTGACCTTTTACTTTAGAATTCAGTTACTGTGATCCAGCTTGTCTAAAAATTGACAACTCTTCTTTGATCAATGAGTCATTCTCTTAAAACAAGAATAACTAGGACTGTCAATATATTTATTATCTCTTAATACAACTAAAATGATGGAAAAGATAGCACACTGCCAAGTTCAAAGGCCATATTTGATCCTTTGCTATGATACATGCTTGAACATGCAAGCTTTCTAAATACGATTAGAGGTAAATGGAGCAATTTGAGGTTTTTTTCCTTCCGCAGGAGGAAAATGGCCTTTTCTCAAAGTGCATAAATTAGCTGCATAAAAGTATGTGTCTGTTCATTCGTTCATTCATGTAGCATCTTTGAACATCAGCAAAATTCAGTGTTATCCATTATGTTTCTGGCACCATGTTAAGGGCTAGAGATAAATGAATGATACGGGGTCTTGCCATCAAATAATTTACAGTCTAGTAAAAGAAACCAAGAAATGCCAGGAGCTGTATTTCAATCACTGAAATTTGTATCTTTAGCTAAAATCTTCTATTATCTCCACACTCCTATATCAAATGTCTATTCAGTTACACTACTTTGATGTCTCATAGATGTCTACATCAACCTGTTCTACTTGCAATCTTTCTTATGGTCATGTAGGCTGCTAACTTTATCATTCTAGTCACTGCGCAAAATATTTAACTACTTTCTTTCACTTAAACCCCATGTCCAATCCATCAGGAAGTCCTGTTGGCTCTACTTCAGTATACATGCAGCAAAATCTGACCCTTTCTCATCTCTCCACTGCTAGCAACTGGTCCCAGTCTCCATCTCTCACTTTGATAACTTCAGTAATCTCCTAACTGGTATTCTTGCTCCCTCCCTTGTTCACCCAGAGTCTATAATCAACAAAGCAGCTGCAGTGTCCTTTTAAAACCTAAGTCATACCATGTAGCTTCTCTATCCAAAAACCTCCATGGCCCATATTTCACCTAGTATATAAGCTGTAATCCTTTTAATGGTCAACAAGGACCTACATGGTCAAGCCACCATAACTACTTAGACCTCATTTTCTAACTCTCCCTTCACTTTTTACTCCAGACACACTGTCTTTTTTGTTGCTTTCACCTTAAAGTCTCTGCACTGACTGTTTCCTCTGCCTGGAATGTTCTTTCCTAGATATTTATGTGCCTTTCTCCTTACTCCATCAAGCCTTTGCTCAAATATTATCTTCTCAATGAGGTCTACCCTGACCATACTATTTAAAATTGTATTCCTCCATTTGTATTCTCAATCTTCATTACACTGTTGATTCTTTCCTGCCCCACAACAGCACTTAACAATTTCTAAGGTGCCATATAATTTGCTCATTTGTTTTATATATTACTTATTATCTGTCTCCCCCGATGGAATATAACCTATAAGAAGATTATGGGGGTCTTTAAATTTTCACTGATAAATCCCAAGAGTACTTGGCACATAGTAGATGCCCCATAAACATTTCTTGATGAACTTCCTGACTAAAACAATTTGCCAGAACCCAGTTTGCAACAGATAAATCCACTGAATGATCTATGTGTCATATTGAACAAATTTATCAAATTACCAAATATTTTAAAACTATTTGCAGATTGACAGAAATTAGTATTGGATGGGATAGTAGGGCTCACTCATTAATATTGTGAGGAGCTAGAATCCAGAGTTCTGGTCTGCCATACTCTCCCCCAGCTGCAGGGTCTCCTATCTCCCTGTACTTGGCCTTTCCCCTTCTTTCTCCCAGGTTCACTCTTCTTGATGGCAGCCCAGGCTGTGCTCTAAAATGGCTCTCCTCTCTGCTGTCCCCAGACTCAGAGTCCCCTTTCTCTACCCCAAACCCTCCAGCTAACTCAGCAGGATGCAAGGGCAATGAAAAACTGAGCATCACTGACATATTAATTAAGAAGAAAAAATAAAAACCAAGCAAAGAAACTTTTGCAGAATGATTCAAAAGCTGTTAATTTCACCTAATACAAATTACTTTAAATCCTATAAGTAGTTGATATAAATACATTTTGTTAGATTGTTAAATATAGTATGGTAAACGTCATAAATAATCTACAGAGAGATTTTTGGTGAACTGGCCTATTTCTGGTTAACTATAAGAAGTGCTATGAGGTCTACCCTGAGGGCATGAGGGTCTTCTATAGTTGGATACAGCAAACTTTCTGTAAAGAGCCATATAGTAAGCATATTAAGTTAACAGACCAATACAGCCTTTGTCAGAACTACTCAACTCCACCTCTGTAGTGCAAAAGCAGCCACAGATGTATGTAAATGAATAAATGTGACTATGTTCCAATAAAACTTTATTTGCAAAAACAGGTAGTGGGCTGGATTTGACTCATGGGCCATAGCTCACTGACCCCTGCTCTGTAGAGGACAATTGAGCCTTTAAGGCAGGTTGAAGATATTAAGCAACATATCCAATGACTAGTCTGGCTAAACTCGAGGGCTTTTATTTACTCAGACTAGATTCATATTCTGGATTTGTATTCATTTACCCTATCCCACTGGGTAAGAGATAACCCTCTCTGATCCTCGATTTTTCATCTTAAGATGGTAAAAATTTTTATATTTTTAGTAGACATGGTGTTTCACATGTTGGCTAAGCTGGTCTTGAACTCTTGACCTCCAGTGATTCTCCTGTCTTGGCCTCCTAAAGTGCTGGGATTACAGGCATGAGCCACTGCGCCCAGCCTTATTTTACCTTTGAGCAAACATATGAGGGTAAAATTAGTATCCAGGCCACACACCACCAGCCCCACCTTTGACAATTGAGGAAACCAAGAGGTGGAATTGCTCCTCCAGGTAGCACGACCAATCATCCTGATTTACTGGAAACTAAGGGGACTCAGGGCTTTTCTGAGAAAACTGGGAGTTACCATATCTCCAGGCTACACTGGCAAACCAAACCCAACCTCACATCAAAAAGCTTATCTATCATGATCAAGTTGGCTTCATCTCAGAGATACAAGTAGTTCAACATCTGCAAATCTATAAACGTCATCCATCACATAAACAGAACCAATGACAAAAACCACATGATTATCTCAATAGATGAAGAGGAGGCCTTTGACAAAATTCAACAGCTCCTTTATACTAAAATTCTCAATAAACTAGGCATTGATGGATTGTATCTCAAAATAATAAGAGCTATTTATGACAAACCCACGACCAATATCATACTGAATCAGCAAAAACTAGAAGCATTCCCTTTGAAAACTGGCACAAGACAAGGATGCCCTCTGTCACCACTCCTATTCAACATAGTACTGGAAGTTCTGGCCAGGGCAATCAGGCAAGAGAAAGAAACAAAGGGCATCTGAATACGAAGAGAGGATGTCAAATTGTCTCTGTTTGCAGATGACATGATTGTATATTTAGAAAACCCCATTGTCTCAGCCAAAAATCTCTTTAAGCTGATAAGCAACTTAAGAAAAATCTCAGAATACAAAATCAATGTGCAAAAATCACAAGCATTCCTGTACACCAACAATAGACAGAGAGCCAAATCATGAGTGAACTCCCATTCACAATTGCTACAAAGAGAATAAAATACCTAGGAATACAACTAACAAGGGAAGTGAAGGACTTCTTCATGGAGAACTACAAACCACTGCTGAAGGAAATAAGAGAGGACACAAACAGATGGAAAAACATCCCATGCTAATGGTTAGGAAGAATGAGTATCATGAAAATGGCCATACTTCCCAAAGTAATTTATAGATTCAATGCTATCCCCATCAAGCTACCAATGACTTTCTTCGCAGAACTGGAGAAAACCACCTTAAAGTTCATATGGAATCAAGAAAGAACCCGCATAGCCAAGACAATCCTAAGCAAAAAAAGCAAGCTGGAGGCGTCATGCTACCTGACTTTAAACTATATAATAAGTCTACAGTAATCAAAACAACATGGTACTGATTCCAAAGCAGAGATGTAGACCAATGGAACAGAACAGAGGCCTCAGAAAGAATGCCACACAATTACAACCATCTGAGCTTTCACAAACCTGACAAAAACAAGCAACGGGGAAAAGATTCCCTATTTAATAAATGGGAAAACTGGCTAGCCATATGCAGAAAGCTGAAACTGGACCCCTTCCTTACACCTTACACAAAAATAAACTCTAGAAGGATTAAAGATTTAAACATGAGGCCTAACACCACAAAAACCCTAGAAGAAAACCTAGGCAATACCATTCACGACATAGACATGGGCAAGGACTTCCTGACTAAAACACCAAAAGCAATGGCAAAAAAAAGCCAAAATAGACAAATGGGATATAATTAAACTCCAGGGCTTCTGCACAGCAAAAGAAACTATCAATAGAGTGAACTGGCAACCAACAGAATGGGAAAAAAATTTTGCAATCTACCCACCTGACAAAGGGCTACAATCCAGAATCTACAGATAACTTAAACAAATTTACAAGAAGAAAACAACCCCATCAAAAAGTGGTCAAAGGATATGAACAGACACTTTTCAAAAGAAGACATTTATGCAGCCAACAAACATATGAAAAAAAAAAAAAAAACTCAACATCACTGGTCATTAGAGAAAAGCAAATCAAATCCACAGTGAGATATCACCTCACACCAGTTAGAATGGCAATCATTAAAAAATCAGGAGACAACAGATGCTGGAGAGGATGTGGAGAAAAAGGAACACTCTTAGAAAGTGTAAATTAATTCAATCATTGTGGAAGACAGTGTGGTGATTCCTCAAGGATCTAGAACCAGAAATACCATTTGATCCAGCAATCCGATTACTGGGTATATATCCAAAGGATTATAAATCATTCTATTATAAAGACACATGCACATGTATGTTTATTGTGGCACTGTGCACAATAGCAAAGACTTGGAACCAACCCAAATGCCCATCAATGATAGACTGGATAAAGAAAATGTGACACATATACACCATGGAATACTATGCAGCCATAAAAAAGGATGAGTTCATGTCCTTTGTAGGGACATGAATGAAACTGGAAACCATCATTCTCAGCAAACTGGCACAAGAACAGAAAACCAAACACCACATGTTCTCCCTCATAGGCGGGTGTTGAACAATGAGAACACATGGACACAGGGAGGGGAACATCACACACCAGGGCCTGGGGGTGGGAGACTAGGGGTGGAATAGCAGCGAGTGGGGGGATTGGGGAGGTATATCATTAGGATAAGTACCTAATGTAGATGACAGGGCAATGGATGCAGCAAACCAACACTATAGAATGTGTATACGTATGTAACAAACCTGCATGATCTGTACATGTGCCCCAGAACTTAAAGTATAATAATTTTAAAAAAGAGTGGTGTTGGTAAATAAGAATATGTATGTGACAAGGGCAACATATAAATATATGGATGATCATTGCCTTCTTTTCCTTTTTTCTTCTAAGATTCCTTTGTTGCTAGGTCTGTCTCTTTGATGAGGTTTGTTGATTCAGTTTTCATTTCATTGGGTCTGTAGAACTGCCAGTGTGAAGAAGCTAAGACAGATTTATTTACACTGGAAAGGATACAAAGCTACTCTAGAGAGAGGGAAAAAACTAGATTTAGAAAGAAAAAGAAGGAAACGAGGAAGAGACAGAAGAGAAATCAAACCTGGAATAAGTTTTGAGGAAAGATTTTTAGAGTTTGGAAGAAGTGGGATTGGATACAGCTCTCATGCATTGCTTGCAGTCTGAAAAGATGTGAGAGGATGAGGACAGAGGGAGAAAAAGATTATCAGAAGTGTTGCTCTGTGTTATGAATGATATTACCTTTCTGGAGTTTTTAAAAATAATGCAATAAAGACTAATACAATTTAATTTTACAGTATAGGACTTTGAATAAAACCATTTTATTGCATGGCCAGGAGGCAGCCTAACATTGTAAGGGTTATACAAGCAACAGCACCAAGCACAGAGCTTGACATAGAATAAGAACAGAAAATGATAATAATATAGTCTTTGTCATAGTGTTTATACCTAATGAGGGGTAGATAAGAAAAAATTTCATTGAGAGTATATTCTTGAGTCGAATTTTGTAAAATAAGTGGTCGTTACTCAGGAAGTCATGTAATATGACTATGAACTCAAATTTTGGAACCAGAAATTCTGGGGTCTGTGGTCTGGTTAAGTGTGTAACTTTGGACAAGTTGCCTAATGTCTATGTGACTTAGCTCCTGGTAACGAAGACAGTGCCTAATGCAGAAGGGGGATCAAATTTGATAACACATATAAGGTAATTACAAGAGAAATGAAATGGAATTAAAGTTATTTTGTGTAAGTTAATGCTCTTATATTATGAATATTTAATGTGCACTGCCAGAGTCAAATGACATGTGAAAAAGAGGAGACCCACTGTGGATACGTTACTCGTAATCATCATCATTGTCATCATCATCACCAATCATCATCATCGAGCATTGTTTTTGTGAGGGCTGATATTCTAACTTGAAAATTTTGCAGTTAAGATTTCTATAACTGGGACACAAGTCTATGTACCTTAGATGGACTTTGGCAGCTGAACTGTAGAAATAAAACCATGATATCTAAAACAAAATGTGTCAAGAAGCAGGAAAGCAACAAAATTAATGCCACTCAGCCCCTTGGCTGGAACCAGAGTCTCAGAGCCATGCCCCAACACCCAGGACACCATGCCCAGAGGGCTGGCTCTCTGTATTGATACTTGTTTTCTGAGCAGTTCACTCAAAGGGGAAGAGACAGAAGCAGAAGAGTGCCTCAGTGGACCTTTACATCACATAACAGAGCAGGAGTAAATCTGCTGAACTCAAGGCACTGCCTAGATCAGTAAATATTATATCTGTATGTGTTTGGTGTCACAATCCTGCTGGTCCTAAAGTAAAATATTACTATATTGAAAAGTGGAGAAGTTGAGCCAATGATGATGACACTCTGGCTTTCTGTTACTTTTGTGCTGCCGCAAACACTGGATACTTATACCTGCAGGTGATTTATGGTTCCCATAAATGCTCTAAAGCTTTGATAGTTTTAAGACTTAAATACATCTACTGGATCCTTTAAGTCATAGATTAGGGACATCCACAAAGAATGCGAATACAACCACCCTTGCTCTTTGTCTAGCCCTTGACCATCATTAGCTTGTTTATGATGCAGGACTTTTATTCTTGGAGGCTCTCTGTTTAGAAAGATCTTTCTCACCCAAGATCTCTGCCTAGCTTGCCTCTTAGGCCATTCAAGTCTCTGCTCAAATGTCCCCTCTTCAGAAAGGTCTTCTCTGATAACCCAGCTAAATAAACTCTTCCCACTGTCACCTAACAATTAACCATGCTCCAACACTTAACTGTGCTCTATTTTTTCTTCTTAGCACTTATTACTACCTATGCTTCTATATCTGCTCCAAGTCAAAGAGGTCATGGCTTACAGAGCCAGGACATAAATGCTAGTCATCTCCCTCCTGCTTTAGTACCCCATCAACCATGAACATGTCATTGAACAACCATTATACGCTTAACACTGTACCAAGGATGATTTGGAGGATACACAAAACATAGTAAATCTGTAAGTGGCCCTCGAGGATCTTCTAGTCTAACACAGAATATACAACATGTACAGCTAAAAGGGCACAAATTTCACCTAACAGTGCTTATTCTAGGGAAATGTGTTTCAGCTGTGAAATGAAATAAACATGGAACTTAACAAACATAAAACTTGAAAATAATATCCATATTAGGGCCCTGCCTCAAATCAATTAAATTAGAATCCCTAGGAGTGAGACCCAACTTTCATATTTTTTTTAAAGTTCTCCATATGACTACTGTACAACCAGCTTCAAAAGCTACCACTCTAGCCCAGTATACTACTTCAAATTGTAATATGCACATGAATCACCTGGGGATCTTGCTAAATTTCAGATTGTAATGCAGTAGGTCTGGGATAGAGCCTGAGATCCTGCATTTCTAATAAGTTCCCAGGTTATGCCTATGCTGCTGGTTTGTGGATCTCACTTTCAAAAGGGAGGTTCTAGAGTATACGTGATCTGGGTTAGAAGAAAAAGTATTTGTATAGTTATGAAAGAAGTACACAGAGAGCCACATTACAACACAGATGGACTCATGGCATAGACCCCATACTTAATAGTCAGGTTACATTATATTTGGGAAAACATGGAAAAACAACAATGTACAAATGCCAGCAACAAAGCCCAGTGCAAGCATAGCTCACAAGTGCTAGGAGGATGCGGAGGGAAGCAATTAAGAAAATATTCTAAGAGCTAAGAATAAGTACCAAGCTATAGAAACATCCTTCTTGGGCCTATTCTGAGAATGGAACAAATCCAGAAGTGCAGCTGCAGAAGCCAACTTCACATTTCTCTAGGGAACAGTGGACATCAAAGAGTCAGATGGAGAGTTTGAGCAGGAACCCTCAGTTTGGATTATTTTCATCAAGAATAACAGAGATTTAACATGGAGAACATAATATGGCCATGAGATTTCCAAGTCTACAGAAGGAAGTAAATCAGGAGTGGCTGAACAAAAATGAAGTGAAGCCTATTTTAGGCAACCTTGCCCAGAGTACAGTGGGGAGAACAGGAACACACCTGCAGTGGTAATAGAGAACCTTGGCAGACACACAGCTCTGTGTTCCACAGATGTTCCACATAACCTAGCTTTCCTCCACCTCGCTTGCTTGATTTTTTAACCTAACTTCTCCATACTTGCAAAATGAAATTTCAGGATTCTGGGATTTTCTCAAGTAATCACTTAGTTGCATCTTTAGAGAATTCTCCATGTGCAAGCAGTCCCTACTCAGTGTCTATATTACAACTGGCTTATTATTTTTTAATCCAAACAGCTCCCCTCTCCTCCATTTTGGAATACTGTTGATATGGTTTAATTGTGTCCTCACACAATTCTTATCTTGAATTGTAGCTCCCATAATTTCCATGTGTTATAGGAGGGACCTGGTGGGAGATTACTGAATCATGGGGGCAGTTTCCCCCATACGGTTCTTGTGGTAGTAAGTCTCACAAGATCTGATAGTTTTTATAAGGGGAAACCCCTTTCTCTTGGTTCTCATTCTCTCTCTTATATCTGTTGCCAGGTAAGGTGTGCCTTTCACCTTCCAACATGATTGTGACGCCTCCCCAGCCATGTGGAACGGTGAGTCCATTAAACCTCTTTTTCTTTATAAATTACCCAGTCTCAGGTGTGTCTTTATCAGCAACATGAAAATGGACTAATATAACTGTACTCTGAAAATCCAGGGTACTATGTCCTTCAACCAAAAATATTTGCGTATCCATCATGCTTAGGGCACTGAGTTTAAATGTAAGTTCACTAGCGGTAGATGCTGATTTCAGAGAATTAAAATACATTAGTGATAGAAAACATGCCCACATGCTAACTATAGGCATACCTCAGAAATACTATGGGTTTGATTCAAACCACTGTAATAAAGCAAATATTGCAAAAAAGTGAGTCACACCAATTTTTTGGTATCTTAGTGCATAGAAAAGTTATAGTCTAATAAGTGTGCAACAGCAATATGCAATAGCATTATGTTTAAATATAATGTCTAGAAATTTCAGACATAGTAGCATGTCTAAAAATAGCACAATGTAATAACATTATGTCTAAAAAACAATGTACATACCTTAATTTAAAAATGCTTTATGGCTAAAAAATGCTAACAATCATCTGATCCTTCAGTGAGTTGTAATCTTTTTGCTGGTAGAGGGTGTGGCATTGTCTTGTCTTGACATTGATGGCTACTGACTGCTTACAGTGGTGTTTCTTGAAGGTTGAGTGACAGTGGTAATTTCGTTTTTTTTTAACAGTCAGGGTCTCGTTCTGTCACCTAGGCTGGAGTGCAGTGGTACGATCATAGTTCACTGCAGCCTTGACTTACTGGGCTCAAGCAATCCTTCTGCCTCAGTCTTTCCAGTAGCTAGAATATAGGGGCACACCACCATGCCTGGTTTATTTTTGTAAAGACAGTCTTGCTATGTTGCCCAGACTTGTCTCAAACTTCTGGCCTCAAGTGATCCTCCCTATTTAGCCTCCCAATTCGCTGGGATTACAGGCATGAGCCACTGTGCCCAGCTGGCAATTTCTTAAAATAAGACAACCATGCAGTTTGCTGTGTTGATTTACTCTTCCTTTCATGAAAGATTTCTCTGTATTATATGATGCTATTTGATAGCATTTTACCTACAGTGGAATTTCTTGCAATATTGAAGTCAATCCTCTCAACTCCTGCCACTGCTTTATCAACTAAGTTTATGGAATATTCTAAATCCTTTGTTGTTGCAACAATGTTCACAGTATCTTCACCAGAAGTAGATTCCATCTGTTGCTTGCCGTTTCACTCTAATGACTGTTTCTTTTGCCGTGCAGAAGCTATGGAGTTTGATTAGGTCCCATAACAGAATGGGAAAAAATTTTTGCAGTTTACCCATCTGACAAAGGGCTGATATCCAGAATTTACAAAGAACTAAGATTTACAAGAAAAAAACAAACAAGCCCATTCAAAAGTGGGCAAAGGATATGAACACATACTTTACAAAAGAAGACATACATCAGGCCAACAAACATATGAAAAAATGCTCATCATCACTGGTCATCAGAGAAATGCAAATCAAAACTACATTGAGATACCATCTCACGCCAGTTAGAATGGCGATCATTAAAAAATCTGGAGACAACAGATGCTGGAGAGGATGTGGAGAAATAGGAACACTTTTACACTGTTGGTGGGAGTGTAAATTAGTTCAACCATTGTGGAAGACAGTGTGGCGATTCCTCAAGGACCTAGAAATAGAAATTCCATTTGACCCAGCAATCCCATTACTGGGTATATATCCAAAGGATTATAAATCGTTCTACTATAAGGACACATGCACATGAATGTTCATTGCAGCACTGTTTACAATAGCAAAGACCTGGAACCAACCCAAATGCCCATCGATGGGGAGGAAGGCAACAAATCAGACTGCCACGTGTGTACCTATGCAACAATATTGCATGTTCTTCACATGTACCCCAAAACCTAAAATGCAATAAAATAAATTAAAAAAAAAAAAGAAGTAGATTCCATCTTAAGGAACCACTTCCTTGCTTCAATCCCTCATCTATTCAGACTTTAACATGAGATTGCAGCAATTCAGTCACACCTTTAGGCTCCACATATAATTCTAGTTCTCTTGCTATTTCCACCACACCTGCAGTGACTTCCTGCACTGAAGTCTCGAATCTATCAAAGTCATCCAAGAGGGTCATAATCAATATTGCGTGTCTCAAGGTATAGAGAGGAGAGGCTTGAGAAGAGGGAGAGAGCCTGGGGGACAGCTGGTTCATGGAGCAGTCAGAACACATACAACGCTGATCAATTAATTAAGTTACCATCTTCTATGGGAATGGTTCCTGGTACCCCCACCCCCCGCCAAAAATAATAGTAAAATCAAAGATTGCTGGTCACAAATCACCATAACAGATATAATGATAATGAACAAGTTTGAAATATTGTGAGAATTACTAAATTATGAGACGGAGACAAAAGGTAAGCAGGTGTGGTTACAAAAGGGTTGCTTATAGAATTCCTTGGTGCAGGGTTGCAACAAATTTTCAATTTTGAAAAAATGCAATAGCAAGGAAATAAGACAGGAGACAAACAGATGGAAAAACATTCCATGCTCATGGTTAGGAAGAATCAGTATCGTGAAAATGACCATATTGCCCAAAATAATTTATAGATTCAAGCTACCCCCATCAAGCTACCAATGACCTTCTTCACAGAAGTGGAAAAAACCACCTTAAACTTCATATGGAACCAACAGAGTGCCTGCATGGCCAAGTCAATCCTAAGCAAAAAGAACAAAGCTGGAGGCATCATGCTACCTGACTTCAAAGTATATTACAAAGCTACAGTAATCAAAGCAGCATGGTACTTGTGACAAAACAGAGATATAGATCAATGGAACAGAACAGAGGCCTCAGAGGCAATGCCACACATCTACAACCATCTGATTATTTGACAAACCTGACAAAAACAAGCAATGGGGAAACAATTCCTTGTTTAATAAATGGTGTTGGGAAAAGTGGCTAGCCATGTGAAAAAGCATAAACTGGACCCTTTCCCGACACCTTACTCTAAAATTAACTCCAGATGGATTAAAGACTTAAACATAAGACCTAACACCATAAAAAGCCCAGAAGAAAACCTAGGCAAAACCATGCAGGACATAGGCATAGGCAAGGACTTCATGACCAAAACACCAAAAGCATTGGCAACAAAAGCCAAAATAGATAAATGGGATCTAATTAAACTCCAGAGCTTCTGTACAGCAAAAGAAACAATTATTAGAGTGAACTGGCAACCAACAGAATGGGAAAAAATTTTTGCAATCTACCCATCTGACAAAGGGCTAATATCCAGAATCTACAAAGAGCTAAAACAGATTTACAAGAAAAAACAAACAAACCCATTCAAAAGTAGGCAAAGGATATGAACAGACACTTTTCAAAAGAAGACATATATGAAGCCAACAAACATGAAAAAATGCTCATCACTGGTCATTAGAGAAATGCAAATCAAAACCACACTGAGATGCCACCTCACGCCAGTTAGAATGGCGATCATTAAAAAATCTGGAGACAACAGATACGGGAGAGGATGTGGAGAAACAGGAATACTTTTACACTGTTGGTAGGAGTGTAAATTAGTTCAACCATTGTGGAAGACAGTGTGGCGCTTCCTCAAGGACCTAGAAATAGAAATTCCATTTGACTCAACAATCCTATTACTGGGTATATATCCAAAGGATTATAAATCGTTCTACTATAAAGACACATGAACACATGTGTTCATAGCAGCACTGTTTACAATAGCAAAGACCTGGAACCAACCCAAATGCCCATTGATGATAGACTGGACAAGGAAAATGTGGCACATATACACCATGGATTACGATGCAGCTATAAAAAAGAATGAGTTCATGTCCTTTGTAGGGACATGGGTGAATTTGGAAACCATCATTCTCAGCAAACTGATACAAGAATGAAAAACAAACACCACATGTTCTCACTCATAGGTGGGTATTGAACAATGAGAACATATGGACACAGGGAGGGGATCATCACACACTTGGGTCTGTTGGGGGGGCAGGAGAGGGACAGCAGAGGGTAGGGAGGTTGGGGAGGGATAACTTGGGGAGAAGTGCCAGATATAGGTGTGGGGGGATGGAGGCAGCAAACCACATTGCCATGTATGTACCTATGCAACAATCCTGCATAATCTGCACATGTACCCCAGAACCTAAAGTATGATAAAAAATATAAATAAAAAATGCAATAGTTGTGAAATGCAATAAAGTTCAGCAAAATGAGATATGCCTGTATATGTGGAGAGCAATACAGAGGGACAACAAAAGCAGTGTTATTCTACTACGTTAAGGACACCAGATTAATTTTCTGCCCTTACTTATGTCTAGTAATCCCCTGACTCAATTTTTGCTCAGGCAAGCAAAAACAGTGGCTAGATGACAGTCTTGGGAAAGAACACTAAGCAAAGTTAGTTGAATATGCTCTGAGTTAGTGTCTTTGTCAGCTCTGACTGCTATAATTGAACACTAGAGGTTGTGTGTTAAACAACAGAAAATTATTCTTTTACAGTTCTGGAAGCTGAAAGTCTGGGATCAAGATCCCAGCATGGTTAGGTTCTGGTGAGGGTTCTCTTCCTGGCTCTTGAATGGTGTCTTTCTTATTGTGTGCTCACATAGGCGAGAGAGAGAAAGAGAGCAAGCAAGCTTTCTGGTGTCTTTTCCTACAAGGGCACTAATTCCATCATGAAAGCCCCACTCTCATGACCTCATCTCAACCTGCTTACCTCCCAGAGGGCACCATTTTCAAATACCATCGCATTGGAGGTTAGGGTTTCAACAAGAAATTTTGGGGCAATACAAACATTTATTTCATAATAGATCTGATTTACTGGGGGATATCTGAATATAATAACATGGCATTATGCTATATACAATCATATGTCCCTTAACAATGGGGATACAAAGTGCATTGTTAGGCAATTTTGATGTACAAACATTACAAGTAGTACTTACACAAACCTAGACTGTATAGCCTACTACACATCTAGGCTATATGGCATACCTTATAGTTCTTAGGCTACAAAACTGTACAGCATGTTACTGTGCTGAATGCTGTAGGCAACTGTAATAAAATTGTAACTATTTGTATATCTCAACATACCTAAACATAGAAAACACATGGTAAAAATACAGTATTATGATTTTATGGGACCACCATTGCATATGTGGTTCATTGTTGACCAAAAACCTCATTATGTTGTACATGACTTTATATTATAATACATAATAATTATATAATAATGTAATATCAGTTTTACTTTGAAATTTCTCACAACTCAGATATTTACATCTAAAAAAACTATATTGCTTCCTAACCCCAGGTTTGGAATTACAAAGTGTGGGAAAAGAGTTTTCTGGAATTATTTAAAAGCTCCTGCTTGAATTTTATTTATTCAAAAATTCTTCCCTCATGAAGCAGTAAAAGTTCTTTCCCAAGTGATAAAGGTCTTGGTGTTGTTCACATTCAACAAAAGAGGAAAAGATATATTCACATTTGTACAAAATTATCTCAGAGATGGCACACTCTACAGTGAATAGTGCACTATGATAGTTGAACTGTTCATATATAGTTCTGGACTATAGAGATCTTTACTAATGTCATAATAAGCAAAGGACATAGGAAAATACCCCTTTTCTACCTTCCAAACAAGAACACACTTTCCAGCATCAAAATTCACAAAGGGATATCTTTCGCTTTGTATTTATGCATCAAAGCAAAGATTCCTCCATTCACTTATTCCAGATTATAAATGGACATTGATGAAGCCCTTGAAACAATAAAATCCCATGTCAAAGAGCTCAAGCTTGGGTTGCCACAGTTAAGCTTTCTTTAGCCTTATAAATACAGGCAAATGTGGATCCTCCTGATTTCCCTTTTAGGATGCAAATGAAAATAAGACTCTTGTGCACCTGGGACACATGTCGAGATGGGGGTGATTGTGATAAAAGGAAGACAAAGGAATAGACTCTCTATGTACCTATGCAACAATCCTGTATGATCTGCACATGTACCCCAGAACCTAAAGTACAATAAAAAAAAATTGCAATGCACAAGTTACAATTTTTTTTGTTTATGGTAAATAAATTGCTGCTAGAATTTTTCAGTGGGTAGAAAGCCTGGGTGCCCAGGCTCCATTAGGGAGGAGGCTGGAAGGAGTGGTTGGAAGCTCTCTCTGAGACAAGAGACTTACCGAAAGTGAAAGATACAGAGAATATTCAGATGTATTTTCCCTTCCTGCCATATTTACTTAATTAACAAGTCACTAAAGAACAAAAGAGCACAGGAGAACAAGGAAACAGGGATTTTGCTATTTTTTTCTGAACAGAACTTAATTTGCACACCATGAAGAAAAATTGATCCTTTTCTTATGTCTGCTACTTTGTTGAGAGTGCCCTATGCAGAAAATCAATTTCCTTGTCTCAAGTTGGTTTGCCTATTTAATTAACTTAGCAGCTTCATGGAGACAAACATGATTAAAACACAGTTTGAAAAAGCTTTCAAAATTGTTATTTATTATATATTATAACATTTCATTAAAGATTTCCCTGTACTAATTATGGTGTGTTTATATTTTGTTTTCCTTGCACCAATGTTTTATTAATTATTGAAGACGACTAGTTCAGTAGTCCTGCGATAATCAGAAACTAAAATATTCCTATTAAGCTTTAATGTATGCAACAAAATACTACCTGGGCTGGAATATTATGTGTCATATGAATCTGTAACTTGGTACTTTTTTGGCTTACCTAGAATGTTAGCATTGAACAGTCATTTCATAGTTGTCAACTAATTAAGAACAATGAAGTGTTTTAATGATCAATTTTTAGAAAATCACTTTTTATATCTGCTTAACATTTTTAAGCTCCATGTTTTTTAGAGTAAGCAGTAAAAATCCATGTATCCCTGATGAAAGGTAGGGAAGAAGACTTAAGAATATTTGGAGTCAGATAAGACAGGTCAGAGAAAACTTAAATATTAGGAATAAATATGATGTATTGCATCTTGTTCTTTATTTACTTTAAAAGTTGTTTTAGGCCAGGCACAGTGGCTCACTCCTGTAATTCCAGCACTTTGGAAGGCTGAGGTGGGTGGATCACTTGAGGTCAGGAGATTGAAACCAGCCTGGCCAACATGGTGAAACTCTGTCTCTACTAAAAATACAAAAAAATTTTAGCCATGCGAGGTGGCAGACACCTGTAATCCCAGCTACTCAGAAGGCTGAGACAGGGGAATTGCTTGAACCTGGGAGGTGGAGGTTGCAGTGAGCTGAGATTGTGCCACTGCACCCCAGCCTGGACTACAGAGCAGGACTTGGTCTCAAAAAAAAAAAAATTGTTTTAATCTCTCAACATTAAAAATACAATTAATTTAAAGTGACTTAAATTTTCTAAATTACAAGGTTATGAGTTTATTCTTCTCCTTCTTTAATTCTTGCTAGATGTACAGTATCTGCACTGACCAAACATAAAGCCATTATCTACTATGTTTTCTTCTTTATAGCCATAGTTTACTTTTAGTTCTATAGGTACACATGTATTTAATGATTACCAGTCCTTATACTCTTAAAGTTCATAGTATAGATATACCACAGTATTCACTCTCATTCTACTACTGATGGAATTTGGGTTGCATATTTGAGAATATTATAAAAAATACTACCCTGAACATTCATATACAAGTCTCTGTGTAGATATATGTTTGAAAATTTCTTGGGTAAATACCTAGGAATAGGATCATTGTATTACACTGTAAGTGTATTTTTAAATTATATAATTCACTACCATATTATTATATATATATATATATATGTATGTGTATATATATATATACACACACACACACACACACACACACATACACATACATACTAATACTTTAAGTTCTGGGGTACATGTGCAGATCTTGTAGGATTGTTACGTAGGTATACACATGCCATGGTGGTGTGCTGCCTCCATCCCCCCGTCACCTACATTAGGTATTTCTCCCAATGTTATCCCTCCCCAATCTCCCCCACCCCTGCTATCCCTCCCCTAGCACCCCACCCCCAACAGACCCATGTGTGTGATGTTCCCATCCCTGTGTCCATGTGTTCTCATTGTTCAACACCACCTATGAGTGAGAACAACCTTTCTTGTGCCAGTTTGCTGAGAACGATGGTTTCCAGTTTCATCCATGTCCCTACAAAGGACATGAACTCATCCTTTTTTATGGCTGCATAGTATTCCATGGTGTATATGTGCCACATTTTCTTTATCCAGTCTACCATTGATGGGCATTTGGGTTGATTCCAGGTCTTTGCTATTGTAAACAGTGCCACAATTAACATAAGTGTGCATGTGTCTTTAGAATAGAATGATTTATAATCTTTTGGGTATATACCTAATAATAGAATTGCTGGGTCAAATGGTATTTCTATTTCTAGATCCTTGAGGAATCGCCACACCCTTCCACAATGGCTGGACTAATTTACACTCCCACCAACAGTGTAAAAGCATTCCTTTTTCTCCACATCCTCTCCAGCATCTGTTGTCTCCAGATTTTTTAATGATCACCATTCTAACTGGCATGAGATAACAAAGGATGTGAAGGACCTCTTCAAGGAGAACTATAAGCCACTGCTCAAGGAAATAATAGAGGACACAAACAGATGGAAAAACATTTCATGCTCATGGTTAGGAAGAAGCAATATCGCAAAAATGGCCATACTGCCTAAAGTAATTTATAGATTCAATGCTATCCCCATTAAACTACCATTGACCTTCTTCACAGAACTGGAAAAAACCACCTTAAACTTCATATGGAATGAATAAAAGAGTCCACATAGCCAAGACTATCCTAAGCAAAAAGAAGAAAGTGGGAGACATCACCCTACCTGACTTCAAACTATACTACAAAGTTACAGTAATCAAAACAGCATGGTAGTAGTACCAAAATAGAGATATAGACTAATGGAACAGAACAGAGGCCTCAGAAATAACACCACACATCTACAACCATCCGATCTTTGACAAACCAGACAAAAACAAGCAATGGGGAAAGGATTCCCTGTTTAATAAATGGTATTGGGAAAACTGAAACTGGACCCCTTCCTTATACCTTATGCAAAAATTAACTCCAGATGGATTCAAGATTTAAACATAAGACCTAACACCATAAAAGCCCTAGAAGAAAACCTAGGCAATACCATTCAGGACATAGGTATAGGCAAGGACTTCCTGACTAAAACACAAAAAGCAATGGCAACAAAAGCCAAAATAGACAAACGGGATCTAATTAAACTTAAGAGCTTCTCCACAGCAAAAGAAACTATCAATAGAGTGAATCAGCAACCAACAGAATGGGAAAAAATTTTTACAATCTACCCATCTGACGAAGGGCTAATATCCAGAACCTACAAAGAATTAAAACAAATTTACAAGAAAAAAACAACCCATCAAAAAGTAGGCAAAGGACATGAACACACACTTTTCAAAAGAAGACATTTATGTGGCCAAAAACATGAAAAAATGCTCATCCCTGGTCATTGGAGAAGTACAAATCAAAACCACATTGAGACTACCATATTATTTTTAAACATTTTGCATTTCCACCAGAAGTGCATGAGGATTCCAGTTGTACCACATTCTCACCAACATTAGGTAAAATCATTCTTTTAAACTTTAACCATTCTAGTAGGTGTATAATGATATCTCATGATTTTATTTTTCATTAACCTAGTACTAATGATGTTGAGCATTAAATTGTTAAATTTAAGTTAAATTAAGCTAAATTGGTCATTTGTATAACTTCTTTTGCAGGGTCTGTTAAAATTTCTTGGCCTATTGTTTTACTGGGTTCTTTCTCTTGTTACTGAATTTTAGGAGCTCTTTTGTGTGTTTTGGATATAAGTGTTCTGTTCAGTTNTCTCCAAGTATATGACTTGCTTTTGCATTTTCTTAAATGTTAGTTTAATTTTAATAAAGTCTATTTTATCATTTTTTAATGGTTTGTGCTTTTTGTGATCTGAGAAGACTTTCTCTAACTCAATATCTCAAAGATTTTCCCTGCTGTTTCCTTCTAGAAGTTAATAATTTTAGCTACTTTATTTAGATCTATGGTTAGTCAAGATTTCGTTCAAATTTAATTTCCCCTGTGATTTTTCCAGGAAGAGTTCATCAAACCCTCTGAATTTTTATAACTTCATATGTACACTTACCTTAGAGTACTTGATTATTTATTTAAATGTTCATTTTCCCCACTAGACTGTAAGCCTCAATGTGTAATGGTAAGTCTTATTTGTTTATGAATGAATGAAGATCAGACTATTTAACCTGGCATTTAAAGGATTCTATGATATCATCCTCCAACCTTTCCAGCTTTGTTTTTCACTATTTCCTTTTACATATCCATTGCAACACTTAAATTGGACAATTCATTTTTCTTCACTATGCCCTTAATTTCTACTTTTTGACATTCATTCAGGTTGCCTCTTTCACCTTCAAATTCTCTCTACTCATTTCTCCCTAAGAATATCATAGCTATCTCAAAAGCCACCACTTTTATGTACCTTCCCTTGATCTGACTAGATAAATGACCATGTAAATGTGAATGCTTCATCTACATAACCGCAAACATACATCCATCTTTACCTTAAATAAAATAAATGATGTTTTTCCTTAGCTTCCCAGCATTTTTCTCTTAATACTGATTCTCCTGACTTGTGGCATGTTTTCACCTGTTAGCAGAGTTCCATTGGTCTCCTGTTTTCCCTATCTCCAAATTGCCCTGTTCAGCCTCATGTATACACAGACTGGGAGTTATAAGAACTTGTTTCCGACTCTGGTACTGCCAAGCACTGGTAGCAGGCTTGGACCCTTAATTGCTTCCTCTGCAAAGGAGACCTACTCCTGCTTCCCTTTGAAGGCCACTCTGGAAATTAATAATACCATGGATGGGAAATTCATTTGTAAATTTAACATATTATACAAACTATTATAACCATGATTGAAATCAGCCTTTAGCTTAAATTCATGCATCTCTCAACCCCACAGTTGAAGACAAAGGTTTGGGACAAATGTGTTCTGGGGCATACACATTGGTGTTACTACCAATGGCTCTTGGCTCCTCGATCTCCCTGTGACCATGGTGAGCCCTGAGCTTGTAACTCTCCTAGTTCCTTCTGCACTTTTGTGTTTAATTAGATGCTTTTGGATCCCTCTGTGTACTGCCCAACATCTGTTCATGCTTCCCTGTGTCAGGCTCTGTAGAGCTAATGTGAAGGCGGAATGTTGACCTACTTTGCCTGACTTAATCAGTTTTTTGCAGTTGTAGAACCCTGCCCCAAGGTGGCTGTCACTGTCTTTTACAAGGTCCTGGGACACATATGGCAAGAAGGGAAAGTGGAAGACCAGAGTTAACAGTGACTTCTTATTTTTAACACTATTAAAGGATCATGCCTCCCTAGGTAAATCTTTGAGGTTATTGCCACTGGGATGCACACCCTTCTCCACTAATTGATCTCCTCCACCTTTGTTAAACTCCTGCCTCTGGACTGTATCACCCTAAGTCTTCTCTATCATAAGTCTACCTGCACATTTCACTTATCCTTTTTCAAGTCCACTGGACTGGTATAAGACTGAGTCTGGCTCCTCAAATTAAGTTTACTTTGCTAACTTCCTATCACAGGAAAGGTTCAAATTAGTTATTTATTGATACAAAGAGAGGTTGCAGTTAAAAGTGCAGTCTTCAGAGCAAGATTTTCTGAAATCACATTCTAGCTCTTCCCTATGTCCTTTCTGAAGATAGCAAGTTATTGAGATTCTCTTACCTCAGTTTATGAAACTATAAAATGGGCTAGTAACAGTCCCTACCTCATTTCTTGTTTGATTAAATATGTTAATTAAAATATTAGTCACATAACGAATTCAGAACAATGTCCTGTACCACGTAAGCAGTCAATACAAGTACAGTATTTTGTGCCAATTAAAGGAACCCAGAATGGAGCCATAATGCACGTGGCTTCAGAATTTTAAATCTCTAGGCTCTCATCTTGTCCCTGCCACTTACTGGCTATGCAATCCAAGTCCAGATAATTAAGCACTGTAGGCTTGAATTTCTTCATTTATAATAGCAGTATTTTTACCATATGGGGTTGTGTTAAGCATTAAATAACATAATATGTATAAATCATTTTTAGAACATGGATTGCTACATAATTGGCTTCCAATTAAATTGGTTATTTTTATTTCTTAGTATAATGTAATTCCCCTCCCTAACTACTTAATCATCATCTCCTGGACCACTGTCCAACTGTCTCCACTTATTCCAGAGGGATGGCTTTAATTGTGTATTCATGTAGTCAGGTTGGAAGGTAGAAGAGCTATCTCTTCATAGACTATATTTGTGATACTTCTCAGCTCACAGAGGATCAATGGAGGTATTGTACAAGGAGGACAGCAAAGCATGGGAATAGGCAAACAAATCAGCAGTTTTGATTAACCCAACAGATGAAAGCCCTTTAATTATTGTTCAAGGGACATCTATCTCACTCTGTGGGAAAACCAGTTATCTAATGATGCACCAAGCCCAGCAAGCCCCAGTTGGACTCTTCCAAAAGCTGTGGTGTGTTCTTGTTCTGGTTTTTCCTTTAGGTTAATTGCAAAGAGGTGAGATAATGAATTTAGAGTTGTGTTTTGTTTGGATCTATGTTCAAAGTATTTTGCTTTGAAAAATGGCTCTGCCATTTGCATATATACTTGGGCACTGTGTCTAATTATGGGCTTCGAGGAGAGGAGACAAAATAGAGTTTACTATCATTTCTCTGTATTTTTCTCAGTTTTCTATTGGTAAATAGATAATCCATCCCAGAGGAAGATACTGGGAAATAGAACTCACCAAAAATATGAACCATATGTAGCCGTCAGGAATGGAGAAGAGAAAAATGAAAACATCAACTAAACTCTCACCTTTACTAGTAGAAGGAAAGGAAGAATATCTATTAGACACTTTGATCTACATGTAAAGAGGGTTTATGGCTCAAATCAAGGAAATATATACCCTCCACCGTACAATCATTTTTTTTTCTATCCAAATCAATTAATCAAACACAGAGCAAACACGCAGTTTCTGTTTGTCTCTACCTACCTATGCTATTAATATGGATCAGGGAAGTCACATCAGTTCTTTAAAACCAACATTTCTCATTAATGACCATATAGTAAAGCTGTGCAGGCCACAACTTTATTCGTGCTGGCATCCAAATTTTTCTTCACATAAAGATGAAGGCTTAAGTATTATATTTTCAGAGATCCAACAGTGTACAGTATTTACAACACTCATTAAGGTGCTGTGATTAGTACTGGAGTTCAGCACTAGAAAGGGACAAGATAAGTAAGAAAGAAAGAAATTGCTTTTATCAAACTGTAAAGCCAAAAGACAATACTGAACTGAATTATTTTCTTCTGTTTGTCCTTTCCTCAAATCAGCATTTGACTAGCAAGAATGTTTAAGGACAGTGTAGTACTTTAGAGGATTTAGAACCACTTATTTAGGTAGGGAATAATATTATCGCTTGGTAGAGCAAGACTTTTAGTTTTTTCTAAAGCATGTTAATTTTTAAAAAGCAATAAAATCCATTCTGTAAAATCTTATGTAAGCAAAAGAAACACTGTATGTAAGGATAATAAAATAAATCACCCTGATTTGATACCCTGGGCTTTCTATTTTGAGATTTGGGCTGTAGAGAATGCCATACTTCTTTACTTCACTTGAAGTAGCAGGTCAGGAAACCATACTTTTTTTCTGTAAAGAATTATCTATTATAATATTTAGAAAGCTTATCATAGTCTCTGAAAGAGGAATTTTCTAAATATCTAGATTGCCCCATTCTTTTATGAAAATCCATGACTCTCAATTTCCCTGTTCCTAAAAACATCTACTGTATTTCTTCGTTTGACTGTCCCACTAGTCTATCTAAACTCATCCAAAAAAGCAAAAGATGTGACCTCTGTTGAGGAGAGTGCTTTGTAAAACAGCACTATTTGGGCACTATTATGGGGAAATCTTTCTGAAAAAAAATCTTATCTTGAGAACTGAAAGGGCTCTGCTCCTAGCCACAGAAGAAGGGCAAAGGAGGTCAGGAGTGTAGAGAAAATCCAGCAAGATTGGTGACAGATAGTGGGAAGCAGAGCCCAAGGCGAGTGGACTACAGCAGAGTAGAAGACCTGCACATCTGTTCCCAGGAGCTGCTGGACAAAGAGAAATGTATTCCTCACTCTCAATGGTTTCTTATTTTAGCTCTATGTTAGGCACACCCAGGACCCATCCTTTCATCCTGTTTCTCTTCCAAGATTTCTGGATCCATATATTATAGTTTCCTATCATTCTGGAAATCATTTAATATTTTTAATCACTAATTCCCACCTTCCACTTTTCTAGCACCTTGTGACATTTAGGCTTTAATAATGGATTTTGTGACAAAGACATGTAATGTCAACATGTTCCCATTTCATTGATGGAGCTGTCGTGGCACTACTGAACCTTGTCCAGGTTGTCAAATGAATGGGGAAGCACTCTGTATGCCAAGTAGAAAAGGAGAGCTCAAAAAGCAGATAAAATTCCTGGTATAATTCAAATTTGAAGGAAAAATGGTTGTCAAACTCAGCACCTGGTGAACTCTTAAGATCCCACTGGCAGACTTGATATTCTTTCTTCCTTGTCCCAATTATATTGCAATAATTACTAGCAAGATTGTGTCATTTGGAGTCTCCTTCTAGTGAAATAACCCCATGATTTCAAATAACCTGAGCTAACCCCTGAGTTTTTCTCAGGCCACTTAATTTTCTCTACCCAATCATTATCTACTGCTCAGCCATTTAAAATAACACAATGAGAAGAAACAAGATATATTCCTTTTCTACTGCTGCCTAACATATCACCACAAATTTGGTGGTGTAAAGCAACATCCCACCGCCATGTATTAGCTCACTTTTGTAGGTTTCGAGTCTGACACATCACGGATGAGTGTTTTGTTTTGTGTCTCACAATTCGGAATTCGATGCATCAGCCAGCTGTGTTTTCATCTGGAACTTGGAGTCCTCTTCCAAGGTTATTATTCCTATTATTGGCAGAATTTAGTTCTTTGCAGTTACATAACTAAGATACCTGTTTCCTTAATCACTGTCAGCCAGGGGCTTCTTTCAGTTCCTTAAGGCTGCCAACACTCCTCTTGTGATTACCTCTATTTTCAAGTCACAGCTGAATCTCCCTTATGCTTCAAATCTCTCTGACTTTCTCTTCTGCCAGAAATATCTCTTTTTTAGGAGATAGTCTGATTAGATCTGACCCACCTAGATAATCTTCCTATTTGGGTCAACTGTACCATATAACATGATGCCATCATGGAAATGATATCTCATCAGCTCACTGGTTCTAGGGGAAGAGGGAGTGTAATCTTCATGGGAAAGGGCATTTTTAGAAATCTCCTTACCATAACAGATCAATAAGAATATTAAAAAAGACTTAATGTCTGTCTTTCCTTTGAGCCAAATAATTCTTGTGTCAATTTCTTAAAATTTAGAAAGTAGAAAGTTGAAAAAACTAATCAAAATAAAAACAATTACATGCTATATGGATATGTAATAGCAAGAAATTCATACAAATATAACATGATGAAATGTTAAAAAATATGATCAAATGCAAATCATTGTACATTTTCACATAAGCATTTATGGGAAGCTACTATCTTGATGGCATAGATTGATAAAAGATGTGATTCCCTGCAGAAATACAATGACTCAGCAGAAGAAGGACAGGTAGTCAGCATTGTCTCTCTCCTCTGCATCCAATGGCCAAGGAGCTGGGTGACTGAATAATCATACTTGGTTGCGCCTTGAAATGCACAGAAAAATTGTTTCTGACATGCCACTGGCACATGCAAAGACGTAGAGATGAAGACTTATTTCCTCCAGTGTTAGGAAGAGCAGCTTCTCATTAGCAGAAGAACTGCCAGGCACCCAGCCCAGGCAGATGGACTTAATGAGAGAAAAACCCCATGGCCCCCTGTAAGTTACTGGCAGAGCGGAGGTTCTCTTATTTAGGCAATTTCCTCTCCTGTCACATTTGACTTGCTTTCTCTGGCCACTTGGATGCCCTTGAATATATATAACCTTTATATGAGTGTACTGCAGATTTTACAAGATGATTCTTGTGGAACCTAAGTTTCTATTTTATTAAAGTTCTTCTGTGTCTTGGGCTGCCTGGAAAGGAAGCTGCTCTTTTTCTCCTAAATCTTTTAGTTTCTACCCAGAGCCAGACTGAACAATTTACCAGTCACGAATATGTATAATTTGGCCTAGGCCTTCCTAATTCATATACCAACAGAGCCATTAGGCATATGGTGGGTCTGCAAAGCCAAATGGACCAGAAAGTACATTTACAACAGGCTTCAGTGATCATTTCAGTGGTCATTTTACACAGCTAGACCTAGAGATTCAGCCCAATCCACTCAGTTTATGTCTGAGTAGTCCAGATCGACATGTGAATACTTCCCCAGTGTGTTGGATAATGTTCTAACCTTCTCTTAATTTAACAGACACAATGATGGCCTAATATGACACCCCAAGCATGTTATCAATAGCCAAACTTAATGAGGGTTTTCACTGTACTACGCATCACCCAAAGAACTTCATATAGGTCTACTCCAATGATCTCTTCAACACTATGAGGCAGGTCCTATTATGATCTCCATTTTATAGATGAGGTATCAGAAGTATGTAAATAAAACTAACCTCACATGGTTTGAACCCAGATATCTCATCAGAACCACTAAACTGTGGGATTTTATCTTACTTCTGATAATATATGCAAGACAGAAGTCCTACCATATAGAATGCTGCTCTTGAAAAAAATAGTCCTTTTAAAACCACTGCTTCTGAAAAACACCACAGAGAATTTCAAAAAAGCCAAAAATTATTAGCCATGACAAACTTAATTAGGCTGGTTTATTAAAATCAGGTAGAACTCAACATAGAATACTTGGATAAAGACTTCAGATCCAGACTTGTGCTCGGATAATAAAATAATGAGCAAAAACTTAGAACAAGCATTTCACAAAAGAAGACAACTAAATGACTACTGAGCATGTGATAAGGTGTTTTCTTGGTATCATTAGTAATCAGGAACATGCCAGTTAAAACCGCAATGTGCTACCACTAAATATCATCTGAATGGTTACAATGAAAAAAGTAGCAACCTGACAATAATAAGTGTTGGCATGGATGTGGAATAATTGGAACTCTCATATTTTGCTAGGGGAGTGTAAACTGTTTCAACTACTTGGGAAAACTGTCAATATACACAGGAGCCAAGCATATTAATACCCTATAGCCCAGGACTCTACTCACAGATATATTGTCAAGATAAATGCGTACATATGTCCATCCAAAGTATGTACCAAATTTTCATAGCAGATTTAATACATAATAGCCTAAAACCTGGAAATGATGCCTACCAACAGGCGAATGGACAACAAAACGGAACAAATTATAGTTATGCAAACAACATAGATACATCCCAGAGGGATTGAGTTTTGTGAAAGAAGCCAGCTATAAAGGAACACATACTGCAAAATTCCATTTATATGAAGTTCAATAAGAGGCAAAAGTAACAATAGTTAAACAAGTCAGAACAGGAGTTACCTCTGGGATACTAGAAATATTCCATATCTTGAACTGAACCGTATACATATATAAAAATTTATGGATTGTGCACTTAACATTAGGGCATTTTATGCAGTTAATGTACATATGTTTTACTATGAGAAGAAGAAAAAGAAGACTTTGTGTCTGAGAAATGTTTTACTTGCAATAGAACAGGACATTTTAGCTCTTTTTCATTTTCTTTTCATTTGCATGATATTCCTTTGCTCATGGTACAAGCAATATATTTGTTGAGTGGTTACTTTTTTTGTGATGAGTTTACCACATAATGTTAGGCATCTTCCAAGCAAATATGGTGCAGCATTGCATGTTTCCTTTCTTAAAAGTACTTGTTATTTATTGCCTATCTTTTGGCAAAGTAGTGGGAAGTTTACGACTTGCTTTTTTAAAAAACCATAAACAAATCTTTAAGGAAGGCAAGCATGAAAAATAATATCAATTTAAAATATGTACCACATGCTGTGGTTTGGGTTGGGCATTACTATACTTTGACAATGCAAATGCAAAGAAGGACAAACCATGCATGGCATAGGAACAGAGTTGCAAGGTATTCTTCCAATTCGGAATACTGATTGGATCACAAAATATGTGAAACTCACATATGAAATATACTTGTTCTATATATCATTTAAAAACTGCTTTTTTACTATGAATGTTTTGACATCTGTGTAGCAGTTCTTTGTATTATTACAAACATTCTGCCAAATAAGTTTTAAAATGTCTATATGAAAACATTCACAGTAAAGATTAAAAAAAAAAAGCAAGTGGACAAACAGGGATTTATTTAAATGAGATTAAACTTTTCTGAAGTTTACCAATTTCAGGTTTTTTTTGGTAGGATCTGCAGGCATTCATTGGAATTTAGAAATTTTACAAAGGCAACACAAGTCTCAGCATTGCTAATGATGTGCAGTGTTCGAGGCATAGAAAGCACAGGGGCACACAACCGAAGAGCTGTTTTTGACAGTTGTCCTTGGGGTTCTCACACTGGCACTAAAATAGGGAAGGATTGTCACTGAATAGAGAAAAACATAAGTAACTGCAGTGCAGGAGTGAATTTTCCTCTTAGACTGTTAAGTTGCCTAACTTAACTATTTAAGTGTTGAGGATTTCCTTGTCTGATGGAGGATTTCCTTTTCTGATGCAGGATTTCCTCAATTGGGAAATTCTCAATTTTCCTCTAGTTATTCATTCAACAAATATATATTGAACACCTGCTTCATACCAACATCTCTGCTATGCTGGGTACACAATGGGTCTCTGCCTTCATGGCATATAAAGTCAATAGTGTCATATTTCTGAGCATTGGGAAGGGGGTTCCCATTGAGTCTCTCCTGGGAAGGAAGTTTGGGTGACTCCCTGAGGAAGATTAGCAGGAATTTGAAGGAAGAGAGAGAAAGATAATTATCTTTTATGGAATATACCACATTAGACTTAACTTATGGAATATATCATGTAAGACCCCACAGCAGCCTTAAGAGGTAGCTAGTATAGTAACTGTCTTGACCAAGGGTATTTACCATCAACAAAGGATTCAGATCTAAGGAAGTATGAACCCTGGATGTTTTATCTACTGTGGAAGACTGCTTCACCAAGAATTTTAGCATTTATATATTCACTCTATAAGTGTTTACTGAGTGAGAGGCATTATTCTAAGCCCATTATGGTATTTGAATTATATATCAAATATATCTTTTAAATTCCATTTACTCTGGTTTATAATTTCAGTAAATTTAATTAAATTAGTCAAAACAGGAATAGACTATAATACAGGGAGACTTAGACATTTCTAGGAATTCATATTTCCACAAAGCATTGAGTAGAATGAATAAATATTCTACTTTCTACTTATATGCTCCTAATTATCAAACGCATATAGGTGCTGGTATGAATGTACCTGAATTCATAGTAGTTTTTGTGTTTTCAATTATATTTTCAGGAAGTTGATGCTAAACATAAACTTACTTTCATCTAGGAGACATGGCATATTTTGAAATTAAAAGGAAGGTCCTCAAACCCAAAAGTAACGGAAATCATTGCTTTATGGAAGGATAAAAATAATATTTCATTATTAACATTAATGTAAAAATAACAAAATAAAATTCCTCATCAGAAAATGGCCATATGCTTATTTGAATGAGAAACAATATTTGAAACTTGGCCTTCATATAAATAATAAAGGAAGATCATGAAAGCTGTTAGTTGCAAAAGCAAGAAAAAATACCATGAAAATAGGTTCCTTTGAAGATACAGCAAAAGTTATAATTATAGGTTTTAAAGCTACACTGTGCAGTTTCCTATATAGTCTATTCTACTCCATCCTCCCACTACCACCCTCCACAAAGGTCCTTGGCAAACGTTCCTTTTCATACTTCTCCAAATATCAAGCCACTTATTAAGTTGCTTTGTTACCTTTTTACCTATATGCTAACAATGCCAATTCAATAACTCTCTTTCATCTGAAATGCAGGGTGGTAGTTCAAACACATTGGACTACTGGTTAGGAGACCTGATATTCAGACCCTACCCCATCTCTAGTAAAATCGTCTTTAAGTACTCCTTTTTTACTTCTAAAATGTAATACTAGTATTAGCCTTGCTTATATCCAAGACTTGTTTAGATGGTTTAAAAAAAGAACATGTTGGCTTTTTTGTATGGTTTTTATTTTTGTGGTTCTTGTTTTCAGAACTAAATAAAAATGGACATTTATTTACTTCATTATGTGTAGTATGTTTTTATATGAAAGGGAATTTATTTTACTTTTTATTATACTTTAGGTTCTGGGGTACATGTGCAGATCATGCAGGATAGTTGCATAGGTACACACATGGCAATGTGCTTTGCTGCCTCCATCCTCCCTTCACCTACATCTGACACTTCTCCCATGTTATCCCTCCCCAACCTTCCCACCTCCCTGCTGTCCCTCCCTTGGCCTCCCTCCAACACACCCCAGTGTGTGATGCTCCCCTCCCTGTGTCCATGTGTTCTCATTGTTCAACACCAGCCTATGAGTGAGTACATGCAGTGTTTGATTTTCCGTTCTTGTGTCAGTTTGCTGAGAATGATTGTTTCCAGATTCATCCATGTCCCGACAAAGGACACAAACTCATCATTTTTTATGGCTCCATAGTAATCCATGGAGTATACATGTCACACTTTCCTTGTCCAGTCTATTGTCGATGGGCATTTGGGTTAATTCCAGGTCTCTGCTATTGTAAACAGTGCCACTATGAACATACATGTGCATGTATCTTTATAATAGAATGATTTATAATTCTTTGCGTATATACCCAGTAATGAGATTGCTGGGTCAAATGGAATTTCTATTTCTAGGTCCTTGAGGAAGTGCCACACTGTCTTACACAATAGTTGAACTAGTTTACACTCCCACCAACAGTGTAAAAGTGTTCCTATTTCTCCACATCCTCTCCAGCATCTGTTGTCTCCAGATATTTTAATGATTGCCATTCTAACTGGCATGAGGTGGTATCTCAATGTGGGTTTGATTTGCATTTCTCTAATAATCAGTGATGATGAGCATTTTTTCATATGTTTGTTGACCTCATATATGTCTTCTTTTGAAAAGTGTCTGTTCATGTCCTTTATCCACTTTTGACTGGGTTTGTTTGTTTTTTCTTGTAAATCTGTTTTAGTTCTTTGTAGATTCTAGATATCAGCCCTTTGTCAGATGGGTAGATTGCAAAAATTTTTTCCCATTCTGTTGGTTGCCATTTCACTCTAATGATTGTTTCTTTTGCTGTGAAGAAGCTCTGGAGTTTAATTAGATCCCATTTGTCTATTTTGGCTTTTGTTGCCAATGCTTTTGGTGTTTCAGTCATGAAGTCATTGCCTATGCCTAGGCCTATGTCCTGAATGGTTTTGCCTAGATTTTCTTCTAGGGTTTTTATGGTGTTAGGTCTTATGTTTAAGTCTTTAATCCATCTCGAGTTAATTTTAGTGTAAGGTGTCAGGAAGGGGTCCAGTTTCTGCTTTCTGCACATGGCTAGCCAGTTTTCCCAACACCATTTATTAAACAGGGAATCCTTTCCCTATTGTTTGTTTTTGTCAGATTTGTCAAAGATCAGATGGTTGTAGATGTGTGGCATTGCCTCTGAGGCCTCTGTTCTGTTCCATTGGTCTACATCTCTGTTTTGGTACCAATACCATGCTGTTTTGATTACTGTAGCCTTGTAGTATAGTTTGAAGTCAGTTAGCGTGATGCCTCCAGCTTTGTTCTTTTTGCTTAGGATTATCTTGGCTATGCGGGCTCACTTTTGGTTCCATATGAAGTTTAAGGTGGTTTTTTCCACTTCTGTGAGGAAGGCTATTGGTAGCTTGATGGGGATAACATTGAATCTATAAATTATTTGGGGCAGTATGGCCATTTTCATGATATTAACTCTTCCTAACCATGAGCATGGAATGTTTCTCCATTTGTTTGTGTCCTCTCTTATTTTCTTGAGCAGTGGTTTGTAGTTCTCCTTGAAGAAGTCCTTTACATCCGTTATTAGTTATATTCCTAGGTATTTTATTCTCTTTGTAGCAATTGTGAATGGGAGTTCACTCATGATTTGGCTCTCTGTTAATCTGTCATTGGTGTATAGAAATGCTTGTGATTTCTGCACATTGATTTTCTATCCTGAGACTTTGCTGAAGTTGCTTATCAGTTTAAGATTTTGGGCTGAGATGATAGGATCTTCTAAATAAACAATCATGTCATCTGCAAATAGAGACAATTTGACTTCCTCCTTTCCTAATTGAATACCCTTTATTTTTTTTTCTTGCCTGATTGCTCTGGCTAGAACTTCCAATACTATATTGAATATGAGTGGTGACAGAGGGCATCCTTGTCTGGTGCCAGATGTTAAAGGGAATGCTTCCAGGTTTTGCCCATTCAGTATGATATTGGCTGTAGGTTTATCATAAATAGCTTTTATTATTTTGAGATACGTTCTGTCGATATCTAGTTTACTGAGAGTTTTTAGCATAAAGGGCTGCTGAATTTTGTAAAAGGCCTTCTCTGCATCTATTGAGATAATCATGTGGTTTTTGTCTTTGGTTCTGTTTATGTGGTGGGTTACTTTAACAGACTTGTGTATGTTGAACCAGCCTTGCATCCCCAGAATCAAGCCTACTTAATCATGATGGATAAGCTTTTTGATGTGCTGTTGCAATAAGTTTGCCAGTATTTTATTGAAGATTTTTGTATCTATGTTCATCATGGATATTAGCCTGAAGTTTTCTTTTTTTGTTGAGTACCTGCTGGGTTTGGTATCAGGATGATATTGGTCTCATAAAATGATTTGGGAAGGATTCCCTCTTTTTGTATTGTTTGGAATAGTTTCAGAAGGAGTGGTACCAGCTTCTCTTCGTACGTCTGGTAGAATTCAGGTGTGAACCCATCTGGACCTGGAGTTTTTTTGGTTGGTAGGCTATTGATTGCTGCCTCTATTACAGCCCTTGTTATTGATCTGTTCAAGGTTTTGACTTCTTCCTGGTTTAGGCTTGGGAGGGTGCAAGAGTCCAGGAATTTTTCCATTTCTTCCAGCTTTACTGGTTTATGTGCATAAAGTTTTTTGTAGTAATCTCTGATTGTAATTTGTATTTCTGTGGAGTCAGAGGTGATATCCCTTTATTGCTTTTTATTGCATCTATTTGATTCTTCTCCCTTTTCTTTTTTATTAACCTGGCTAGCAGTTTGTCAATTTTGTTGATCTTTTCAAAAAAAAAGCGCCTGGATTTATTGATTTTTTGAAGAGTATTTTGTGTCTCTATCTCCTTCCGTTCTGCTCTGATCTTAGTTATTTCTTGCTCCTCTAGCTCTTTCAATGATAGAGTGTCGATTTTAGATCTTTTCTCACTTCTCTGGTGGGCATTTACTGCCATAAATTTCCCTCTAGACACTACTTTAAATGTGTCCCAGAGATTCTGGTACGGTGTGTCTTCATTCTCATTGGTTTCAAAGAATATCTTTATTTCTGCCTTCATTTCATTGTTTATCCAGTCAACATTCAGGAGCCAGTTGTTCAGTTTCCATGAAGTTGTGTGGTTCTGAGTTAGTTTCTGAATCCTGAGTTCTAATTTGATTGCACTGTGGTCTGAAAGACTGTTTGTTATGATTTTCGTTCTTTTGCATTTGCTGAGGAGTGATTTTCTTCTGATTATGTGGTCAGTTTTAGAGTAGGTGCCATGCAGTGCTGAGAAGAATATATATTCTGTGGATTTGGGGTGGAGATTTCTGTAGATGTCTATTAGGTCTGCTTGGTCCAGATCTGAGTTCAAGTACTGGACATCCTTGTTAATTTGCTGTCTCGTTGATCTAATATTGACAGTGGAGTGTTAAAATCTCCCACTATCATTGTGTGGAAGTCTAAGTCTCTTTGTAGGTTGTTAAGAACTTGCTTTATGTATCTGGGTGCTCCTGTATGGGGTGTGTATATATTTAGGATCGTTAGTTCTTCTTGATGCTTTGATCCTTTTACCATTATGTAATGCCCTTCTTTGTCTCTTTTGATCTTTGTTGGTTTAAAATCCATTTTATCAGAGGCTAGGATTGCAACTCCTGCTTTTATTTGCTCTCCATTTGCTTGATACATCTTCCTCCATCCCTTTATTTTGACCCTATGTGTGTTCTTGCATGTGAGATGGGTTTCCTGAATACAGCACAGTGATGGGTTTTGATTTTTATATAATTTGCCAGTCTGTGTCTTTTGATTGGGGCATTTAGTCCATTTACATTTAAGGTTAATATTGATCTATGTGAATTTGATCCTGCCATTTTGGTGCTAGCTGGATGTTTTGCCCATTAGCTGACACATTTTCTTCATTGTGTCAGTGGTCTTTACCATTTGGTACATTTTTGGAGTGGCTGGTACTGGTTGTTCCTTTCCTTGTTTAGTGCTTCTTTCAGGAGCTCTTGTTAGGCAGGCCTGGTGGTGACAAAATCTCTTAGCAATTGCTTGTCCATAAAGGATTTTCTTTCTCCTTTGCTTATGAAGCTTAGTTTGGCTGGATATGAAATTATAGGTTGAAAGTTCTTTTCTTTAAGGGTGTTGAATATTGGCCCCCACTCTCTTTTGGCTTGTAGGGTTCCTGCCAAGAGAGCTGCTGTGAGTCTGATGGACTTCCCTTTGTGGGTAACCTGTCCTTTCTCTCTTGCTGCCCTTAGCATTTTTTCCTTCATTTCAACCCTGGTGAATGTGATGATTATGTGCCTTGGAATTTTCTCTTTTTGGGAAATATCTTTGTGGTGTTCTCTGTATTTCCTGTATTTGAATGTTGGCCTGGCTTGCTAGGTTGGGGAATTTCTCCTGGTTAATATCCTGAAGAGTGTTTTCCAGCTTGGATTCATTCTCCCTATCACATTCTGGTACACCTATCAAACATAGATTAGGTCTTTTCACTTAATCCCATATTTCTTGGAGGCTTTGTTCATTTGTTTTCACTCTTTTTTCCTCTAATCTTGCCTTCTCATTTCTTTTCATTGAGTTGGTCTTCAATCTCTGATATCCTTTCTTCTTCTTGGTCGATTTGGCTATTGAAACTTGTGTATGCTTTGCAATGTTCTCATGTTGTGTTTTTCAGCTCCATCAAGTCATTTATATTCTTCCCTAAGCTGGTTATTCTAGTTAGCATCTCGTCCAACCTTTTTTCTAGGTTCTTAGTTTCTTTGCATTGGGTTACCACATGTTCTTTTAGCTCTGAGAAGTTTGTTATTACCCATCTTCTGAAGCCTGTTTCTGTCAATTCATCAGATTCATTCTCCATCCATTTTTGACCCCCTAGCTGGTGATGAATTGTGATCCTTTGAAGGAGGAGAGGCATTCTGGTTTCTGGTGTTTTCATCCTTTTTACGGTGGTTTCTTCCCATCTTAGTGGTTTTATCTACCGTGGTCTCTGTAGTTGGTGACTTTTGGATGGGGTCTCTGAGTGGACCTCCTTTTTGTTGATGTTGAAGCTGTTTCTTTCCAGTTCTTAGTTTTCCTTCTAGCAGTCAGACCCCTCTGCTGCAGGACTGCTAGAGGTTCACTCCAGACCCCACTCACCTGGGGATTGCCTGCAGGGGCTGCAGAACAGCAAGGGTTGCTGCCAGTTTCTTCCTCTGTTATCTTTGTCCCAGAAGGGTACCCGCCAGATGTTGGCCTGAGCTCTCCTTTTTTAGGTGTCTCTGGGTATACGGGGGTCAGGGATTTGCTTGAGGAGACAGTCTATCCCTTATAGGAGCTCAAGTGCTATGCTAGGAACTCTGCTGTTCCACACAGAGCTGCTGGGCAGGTCCCTTTAAGTGTGCTGCAGCTGAACTCATAACAGCCTCTTTTCCCAGGTGCTCTTTCCTAGGAAGTTTGGCTTTATTTATAAGTTCCTGTTGTGCTGCTGCCTTTTTTCATACATGCCCTGCCCTGCATGGGGTAGTCTAGTCAGTCTGCCAGCAGAGGCATTGCTGAGCTGCCACAGGCTCTGCCCGGCTGCTGTGTGAACTGCCTCGGTAGTGGGGGATGCCCTTCCCCCCACTGTGCTGGATGGTCCTGGGTCTAGCTGTGCTTGCTGTGAAACTCTCAATCCAGAGCGTTTCAGATTGCTTGTTTTGTGGTGGTGGTACCCACTGAGCCAGATTGCCTGGCTCCCTGTCTCAGCCCCCTCCCTTTCAGTTGAATTGTTGGCTCTGTCTTCCAGGTGTTCCAGGCACCATTCAAAATGGCCGCCCAGACTGTTTGAGTTTCTGTGGGCCTATGTGGCACCAGCTGAAACCACCACACTGAAAATTTGTGGTGCTTTTCAGCCCAGGAATCTCCTGGTCTGTGGGCAGTGAAAACTTGTTTGGAAATGCGGTGAGCACTAACCCTCTGCACTGTTCTCACTGGGAAATGCACTCTGCAACTGTTCATATTCAGCCATCTTGGATCTCCCCAAAAGTTGTATGTAGTATTATAAATGTATCCCCTATATGAAACCTGTGGAAGCTATTATACACTGTAATTCAGAGTTATTCAGATTTTATTAAAGTAATACTGTGACATATACAATTTATTACATGTCACTTCCTCCCAGTAGGGCTTGGGGAAGACCCTGTAATCAAATACATTAATATTTCTTTGGAAAACACTATGGATATTCATACTAAATGAGATACGCAAAGCCTATAATTAGCCTCCCATCAGTTCAGAACAGGTTTTGCTGCCAAATTAGCTATGGGAAACCTTTTCGTTTTCAGAGCTTAGGAGATTTCATAAGTGTGTCGATAGAAGATTTTAGACCTGCATATTTTCAGAAGTGCTAAATATTTATGTTTCATATTAAGTCTACTCCCCCCTCACTTAGATACTTAACTGCTAACTCCTTTAGCTTTATTGGGCGGAAACTGTTCTGTACTTTCTACCACTTTTTATCCCGGGAGAAGCACCTTTTCTTTCTCATTCCACCTCCCCCATAGTTCCCCAGCATCCACAGGGGTGATACACTGGGAAGTCAAGTACATACATGTAACTCTACTCCCTTGATGGCAATACATTTGTCCAGGGTGATCAGGGGTCCTAAGCTAGGCTAATCAGAGTCCCTTTCCTGAACCTACCCCCATCACAGATGATAGGATTCAGAAGTGAACCGCTGCCTCAAAGTGAATGATCCTTTCCTCAGAGAATTTGGAATTGGGTCAAAAGAAAGAGCAGTTTCTCTCCAGGTGTCTACTATTTTATAACATGAATATACTGGCACTGCCCATAGCCAGGCTTTCTACCTTTTGTGGTTAAGGGACAAGGAAGAATGAGAGAGAGAATAGAACAAAGTAGGTCTCTTATTCAGAGACAGAGAGAAAGAGGATTCCTACAGATTTTTCCAGCCCTCCAGTCCATTTTGAATGCCTAAGCACACATCCATTCTTAGATTCTGAGTTATTTCAGTTGCTTTAAAGTATTTATCACTTTTTAAAATAAACTTTAAAAACTTTAGAATAGTTTTAGGTTTATAGAAAGTTGTAAAGATAATACAGTTTTCATATGCCACACACCTAGTTTCCCCTAGTGTTAACATCTTACTATGGTGTGGCACATTTATCACACCTAACAGATCAATACTGATACTTTAGTTTTTATCTAACATTTTTTGTTACTGTTGTTCAAGGATCCCATCCAGGATACCACATTACATTTAGTCATCATTCTCTCCTTAGGCTCCCTTTGGCTGTGCCACTTTATCAGGCTTTCTTTAATTTTGATGAACTGAACAGTTCCAAGTACTGCTCAGGTATTTTGTAAAATGTCCCTCAGTTGGTAACTGTCTGATGTGTTCCTTATGATTAGACTAGGGTTATAGGTTTTTGGAAGGAAGACCACAGAGATAAAGTGCCCTTCTCATCGCATCATGCTAAGGTGATGCACAATCAATATAACTTATTGTTGATGCTGACCTTGCTCATCTGAGTAAAGTAGTGTTTGTCAGGTTTCTCCACTGTAAAGTTACTCTTTTTTCCACTTGCCATACACTGTACCCTATGGGAGGAAGTCATTATGGGAAGACCATATTTAAATAATGAGGAGTCATGCTCTACCTCCTTGAGGGCAGAATATCTATATCAGTTATTTGGAATTCTGCATGGGAGATTCGTTTATTCTACCTCAATTATTTTTATGCAATCATTTTTTATATCAGTATGATCTTATGGATATTTGTTTTATAATGTGGGCAATGATTCAATACTACTTTATTTTGTCGCTTAAATAGTTCCAGCTTTGGTCACTGGGAACTTATTCAGTTGGCTCCTGTATTTCTTGGACATACTCTATCATATTCATTTGACCCAATCTGAGTTGGTCCAGGAAATACGAGGAGCAGTGATTCTATTGGGGAACAAGGGGAAGCATCTCTTTGCTCTCAATTCACACTGCAATGTTTGATCTCCATGATTTGGGGATGGGAAATGTACAGTACTCAAAATTCCTCCCTAGGAGTTGTTTTCAATAGATATACTATGACAACATTTTACATGGCCTCATTCAATTTACATAAAGAACAAATTAATACTTTTCTGGAGGCCCTTAAAGACAATGACAGAAATTTCCTTGATTTTTCATATTTTGAAGTCTACACCGTATTGTTGCTAAACTATCTTCTCCTGAATAGTAACACAGTTTTTGGCCTTCATATTTCTCTTATTTGCTTATTTGGTGACATTTACTAACAAAAGAACATTCCTTCTCATAAGCTACCACCTACATAGTCTCACAAACACACAAGTGTTATATAAACAGATCCTGATGATGGATGGTGTCACTATTTGCTTCTAGAAAATCTCCATTAAATTATTCTGGGCCTCTTCTCTCAGCCACACATGTGTGGTCAGATTCCATTTTTGCTGCCTGTCTTCATTTTCTCAGTGGATATGACAGAGCTAATTTATAATTCTGCAGTTATTTACTCTCATTGCAATTCAAAGGATTCATTTAAATGCTAACCACTTGATGTTTTTCTTTAAAGAATTGCTTGAAAACTATGTCTCTGTGAAACATTGTACATGTTACAAAGTGATTTCTATGAAGATACTAGTGATTCCAGGAGGATTTGAGAATCTTCATTATTAGCTTTCCTGTCTTCTCAGGTTAAATTTGACATAGACAATTTTGTCTCCTGCTACATAATTAATAGAACACATAAGCTTTTAACTCATTTTCTAAGCTTTAGTATTCATTTTAATATTATACTGATTTGATTTTAACTCATTTGAATTATTTATTCCAGATTTCATGCAAAAATATATTCAAACATAAAGATTAATTCACTTAATTAAACTTTTGATTAAAAAGTAAAACCCCAATACTTATCCATATGGATTTTCTCCTCCAAATAGACTGTGGAGAGTTTCAACTTAGAAGTTATATTTCAAGTGGCTACTAATTATGGTCAAATCTACATTATGATGGAATTAACCCACATACAGTTGAAAGATCTCTAACCATAAACTTTGTTGAAAAATAAAGGTGCTAATATAAGTAATGGACATTTTCATTCCTTGTCAGTAAGCTAGTCTTTAGACCATTTCTGTAGGACCTCAACATCTATTTGGTAAGCCCAAATGGTTTGGGCTGAAGTGGATGTTTTCATTATTAGCCCTGCAAATATTTTTGTTATGCTATTTGGCTCTATCTCTGTGCTAGAAACAGTGGGGATGCAAAGATGAATGGTATATAATCACTGCCCTAAAGGTGAGGATTGTCTAGGTAGAGGAACAAAGAGAAGTGTAAAAATAACCGTAATATAATGCACAATAAATAAAAGACCAAAGAGAGAACCTTAGCAGGTCTATAAGAGGAAGACATTATTTCTGTCTTGGTTGATCCAAAGACCTCACTTCTTCCTTATTTTTTGATTTCACTCCTTAGTATAATCAACATGCCAGCCAAACAGAACTATATACTTCTTTCTAAAATCTCCTGTGCTTACTCATCGCTGTTAGTTCTTTCAGGTTTTCTCCTGTGATATGATCTGGCTCTGTATCCTCACTCAAATCTCATCTTGAGGCCAGGTGCAGTGGCTCATGCCTGTTACCCCAGCACTTTGGGAAGCCGAAGTGGGCAAATCACTTGAGGTCACGAGTTTGAGACCAGCCTGGCCAACATGGTAAAACCCTGTCTCTACTAAAAATACAAAAATTAGCCAGGTGTAGTGGTGGGTGCATGTAATCCCAACCAGCTACTTGGGAGGCTGTGGCCAAGAATCGCTTGAACCAGGGAGGCAGAAGTAGCAATCAGCCGAGATTGCACTATTGCACTCCAGCCTGGGTGACAGAGCGAGACTCCATCTCAAAAAGTAAATAAAACCTCATTTTGAATTGTAATCTGAACTGTAATCCCCATGTGTTGGGTGAGAGACCTTGTGGGAGGTGCCTGGATCATGGGGGCAGTTCCCGCATGCTGTTGTCATGACAGTGAGTGAGTTTTCATGAGATATGATGGTTTTATAAGGGCTCTGTACTTCTCTCCCCTGCTGCCATGAAAAAGGACATGTTTGCTTCCCCTTCCACCATGATTGTAAGTTTCCTGAGGCCTTCCCAACCATGCAGAACTATGTGTTAATTAAATCTCTTTCCTTTAAAAATTACCCAGTTTCAGGCACTTTTTTTTATAGCAGTGTGAAAATGGACTAATACACCCTGTCATTCCTGCTTTTTGTAATTCTATATAAATACATCAGCTCAAATATTGCTGCCTCTCTCAAATAGTTCATTGTTCATTTGTTGTTTTTTAGAGACATAGTCTCAATGTGTCACTCAGTGCAGTGGTGTAAGCATAGCTCACTATAACCTTGAACAACTAGGCCCAAGCTATGCTCCTGCCTCAGCCCCCCAAGTAGCTGAGACTAGAGGTGTTCACCACCTCACCCAGTTTATTTTTCATTTTTTGTAGAATCAGGGTCTCATAATGTTGCCCAGGCTGGTCTCAAACTCTAGGCCTCAAGCAATCCTCCCAACTCAGCCTCCCAAAGTGTTGGGATTACAGGCATGAGCTGCCGTACCTAGCCAATTCATTGTATTTACAAATCAAGTATTAAGATATTAATCTCCCTTCTTTGACATCCCGTAACATTTGTTTCCAGTCATCTTTGTGATGTATCTATTGTTCTGTGTTTGTAGTTCTCTGCTTCTCTTAGATCAAGGGCTTTATTGGAACATAGCCATGCTCATTTGTTTTCATGTTGTCTATGGCTGTCTTTGTGTAACAACTGCAGAGCTGAATAATTGTGACAGAGACCTTACGGCTTGCAAGCCTAAAATATTTACGATCTGGTCCTTTGCAGATGATGTTTCCTGACTCTTGTACTGGATCACAAATTCCTGATGGAGAAGAAACTATCTTATTATCTTTTTGACCCATTTAATACCAAATACTGTACGTGTACCTTGAATATTTATTAAATTGATTTAAACCAAATTAAAGTGAATATGAGATTTAGTGGCAGCATCTATGGGAGTAAGTATGAACCATTAAGAAAAGTGGTTCATTGACATGTAGAAAGAGGTTGCTGGATGGGAGATAAGGTCCTCTACCCCTGAAAACAGTTTGCAATGCATTATTTAAAAAGAATTAAGAATAATCAGCAATTGTAAGCCTAAATATGTTGAAAGATATTACCTTGAAACCTTTTGATGAAACATTTTGTAGAACAAAACTGATTTCTCTATTAGAATATTAATATTCATGATACACATACCAATTATTAAATCCTTTATAAAAATTTGTTCTCAGTCATAGAGTTCACAGACGATATATTTAATAAATGCAGTCTTCATTGATTAGAAAAACTGTACTAAGCATTTACAAACTAATTCTAGTTGTGATAATTATTTCAATTATCTACATTGTCACATTAATTTATTCACATTCCATGTTAAATTTTAAAAAGAAATCAAGGATTCAAAACCATGGCAGTGATTTCCACTTAATGTCAAGATGGAGTAACAGGGACCAGATTTACCCTCCATCCTGAATCAACTGAACTTCTTAGATAAAATATATTTAGAAAATGGTGTTTAAGGCAACAGACATTAAGTAAAAAAGGACAGTGATCCCTAAAAGATGGGAAAGAAATGAGATTAGTTCTACTATTTTTCCAGCTTACTGTCTAGAGAAAGTTTCCAGGTCATGATGCAGGGAGGAGGAATCTAAGCAGAGCCCAACCAACTCCCAGAATTGAAAAGTTGGATCTGAGGGTCTGTTGAGTCCACAGAAGCTGGAGTTGACAAAGAAGAGTACCAGAATGAATACAATTATATATACTGTCTTTATATATATTGTGTATACATATATATGTCTATATATATATACACACACACACAAGACAATATATATACACATACACAGTCTCTCTCTGTCTATACATATATACATATATAGACAGAGAGAGAGAGCATATATGTGTGTGTGTGAACTCCAGAGGTCTGCAGAGGATTCCTCTGGGCCACTCAGCAAAGTACTAAGTGCATGCATGTGAGAAGAGTAACTGAGGCCAGGGGAAGGATCATCAAAAAGAATTAGAGAAAACAGGACTTGGAATTCTCAGTGCTTTTTTCCATAAGCCAGATTGGAAAACTCTATCATTTACAGGACATTAAATAGAGTGCTCAAAAGAATCTTGCCTGCCTAAAAAATCTTAAGAGCAAGACAAAAAAATCAAATTGTTTCCAAGTAACTGTCCCAAAAGTTTCAATTATATTATACATGATACCCAACAAGATAAAAAGCACAATGTCTGGAATCTAATAAATTACCAGGCATACAAAGAAGCAGGAAATTAAGACATATGATTAAGAGAAAAAGAAACCAATTGCAGCCAACCCAGAATTGACACAGATGTTAGAATTAGCAGACAAGGACATCAAAACCCACTATAACTGTATCTTGTATGCTCAAAAAGTCAGATAATACACGGACCAGGTTAACAAGAGACATAGAAGACATAAAAAAGACCCAAATCAAATTTCTAGAGATGAGTACTATGTCTGAGATGAAAAATATACTGGATTGAGATTAATAGCAAATTAGACATTGTAAAAGAAAAGATAACTGAATTTGAAAATAAGATAGTAAAAACTAAAATGAAACACACAGAGTGCTATGATTTGAATGTTTTTTCCTCTCCAAAATTTATGTTGAAACTTAATTCTCAATGCAACAGTATTGGGAAGTGATTGAGTGATGAGGACGCCACCCTTATGAATGGAATTAGGTGCCCTTATAGAGGGGCTTAATGGAAGGAGTTCATGCTCTTTTGCCCTTCTGCATTCTGCCATGTGAGGGCACAGTGTTCCTCCCTTCCAGAGGACACAGTGTGCAAAGCACTATCTTAAAAGCAGAGACCGGACCCTCACCAGACAACAAACCTGCCCGTGCCATGATCTTGAACTTTCCTGCCTTCATAGCTGTGAGAAATAAATTTCTGTTCTGTGTAAATTACCCAGTCTGTGGTATTTTGTTATAGCAGCACATATGGGCTAAGAGAGAGGAAAAATGAAGGACCAAAAAGAGAACGGATGCTTAGTGAGCTATGTAACAATGTCAAGTAACCTGATGTACATGTAATTTAAGTCTTCGAAGGAAAGGATACAGAGGAAGCACAAAAAAATTATTTGAGAAACAAATGGGTAAAAATTTTTCCAAATTTGATGAAAACTATAAATCCACAAATCTAAGAAGCTTGATGAACTCCAAGCAGAAGAAACATTAAGAAAATGACATTGAGCCACATCATAATTTTATTGCTCAAAACCAGATAAAAAATAAAGTAGTTAAAATTACCAGAGGGAAAAAGACACATTATGTACACAGGAAGAAAGACAAGATGACAGTAGATTTTTAAATTGGAAACAGTGCAAGTGTGAAGACAATTAGAGAAACATCTTTAAGCTACTTATTAGGAAAAAGAAAGGTCCATCTAGCATTTTACAACCAATAAAAACATCCTTTTAAAACAAACATGAAATAAAAGATTTTTCAGACATATAAAAGCTGAAATAATTTACAGCCAGCAAACTTTTATTATAAAAAATGTTAAAAGAATTCCCATGGGTAAAATAAAAATGATACCAGATGGAATTATGTATCTACCCAGGAAATGAAGTACATTGGAAATGGTAACTACCAAGGTGAATACACAAGATTTTTTCAAATTATTTAATTTAAATAATTTAAAAAATAACTGACTGTTTAGACAAAAATAATAAAAATGAATTGTGGGGTTTATGTTACATAAAGAAATAAGATATATGACAATAACTATACAAAAGCTGGAGGAAAAGAAACAGAAGTTTGCGACAGGCAGACAAGCGACCTCTTAAAGCAGCTCCCTGACAACACAGCCAGGTAAACCAACAAAGATGGGAAAAAAAACAGCACAAAAAAAATGAAACCATCAAAGACCAGAACACCTCTTCTCCTTCAAGGAATCACAACTCCTCAACAACACAAGATCACATCATGACTGAGAAGGAGTGTGACAAATTGACAGAAACAGGCTTCAGAAGGTGGATAATAACAAACTTTACTGAGCTAAAGGAAGACGTTCTAACTCAATGCAAAGAAATCAAAAACCTTGAAAAAAAGTTAGACGAAATGCTACCTAGAATAATCAACTTAGAGAAGAACATGAAAGACTTGATGGAGTTGAAAAACACAGCACGAGAACTATGTGAAGCAAACACAAGTTTTAATAGCCAAATCAATCAAGCAGAAGAAAGGATATCAGAGATTGAAGATCAACTCAATGAAATAAAAAGAGAAGGCAATACAAGAGAAAAAAGAGTGAAAAGAAATGAACAAAGCCTCCAAGAAATATGGGATTATGTGAAAAGATCTAATCTACGCTTGATCGGTGTACCTGAATATGATGGGGAGAATGAATCCAAGCTGGAAAACATGCTCCAGGATATTATCCAGGAGAACTTCCCAAGCCTAGCAAGGCAGTCCAAATTTCAAATTTAAGAAATACGGAGAACTCCACAAAGATATTCCTCAAGAAGAGCAACCCCAAGGCCCATAATTGTCAGATTCACCAGGATTGAAGTGAAGGAAAAAATGCTAAGGGCAGCCAGAGAGAAAGGTCAGGTCACCCACAGAGGGAAGCCAGTCAGGCTCACAGCAGATCTCTCCGCAGAAACCCACAAGACAGAAGAGTGGGGGCCATATTCAACATCCTTAAAGAAAAGAACTTTCAACCCAGAATCTCATATCCAGCAAAACTAAGCTTCGTAAGTGAAGGAGAAATAAAATCCTTTATGGACAAGCAATTACTGAGAGATTTTGTCACCACCAGACCTCCCCTACAAGAGCTCCTGAAAGAAACATTAAGCACAGAAAGGAAAAGGTACTAGTCACTGCAAAAGCAAACCAGTTGGCAAAGACCAAAAATGCAATGAAGAAAATGAGTCAACTAATGGGAAAGAAAACCAGCCAGTAACAAAATAGTGGGATCAAATTCACACATAAAAATAGTAACACTGAATGTAAACAGCCCAAATGCCCCAATCAAAAGACACAGACTGGCAAACTGGATAAAAAGTCAGAACCCATCAGTGTGCTGTATTCAGGAAACCCATCTCACATACAGAGACACACATAGACTCAAAATAAAGGGATGGAAGAAGATTTACCAAGCAAATGGAGAACAAAAAAAAGCAGGGGTTGCAATCCTAGTCTCTGATAAAATGGACTTCAAACCAACAAAGATCAAAAGAGACAAAGAAGGGAACTACATAATGGTAAAAGGATCAATCCAACGAGAAGAGCTAACTATCCTAAATATATATGCACCCAACATGGGAGCACTCAGATACACAAAGCAAGTTCTTAACAACCTAAAACGAGATTTAGACTCCCACGCAATAATAATGGGAGGCTTCAACACTCCACTGTCAATATTAGACAGATCAATGAGACAGAAAATAAACAAGGATATCCAGGACTTGAATGCAGAGCTGGACCAAGTGGATCTAATAGACATAGACAGAACGCTTCACCCCAAATCCACAGAATATACATTTTTCTCAGCACCACATTGCACTTACTCTAAAACTGACCACATCATTGGAAGCAAATCACTCCTCAGCAAATGCAAAAGAATGGAAATCATAAGAAACAGTCTCTCAGACCACAGCACAATCAGACTAGAACTGAGGATTAAGGCGCACACTCAAACCCACACAACCACTTGGAAACTGAACAACTTACTTCTGAGCGTCGACTGGATAAACAATGAAATGAAGACAGAAATAAAGATGTTCTTCAAAACCAATCAGAATGAAGACACAACTTACCAGAATCTCTGGGACACCTTTAAAGCAGTGTCAAGGGGGAAATTTACAGCAATAAATGCCCACATGAGAAACAAGGAAAGATCTAAAATTGACACCCTATCATCAAAATTGAAAGTGCTAGAGAAGGAAGATCAAAAAAACTCAAAAGCTGGCAGAACACACAAAAAAACTAAGATCAGAGCTGAACTGAAGGAGATAGAGACACAAGAAACCCTTCAAAAAATCAATAAATACAGGAACTGATTTTTTTTAACAGATCAACAAAATAGACTGCTAGGCAGATTAATAAAAAAGAAAAGGGAGAAGAATCAAATAGATCTAATAAAAAACAATAAAGAGGACATCATCACTGATTCCACGGAAACACAAACTACCTTCAGAGATTACTACAAACAGCTCTATGCACATAAACCAGTAAACCCGGAAGAAATGGACAAATTTCTGGACAGTTATACTCTACCAAGACTAAACCAGGAGGAATTTGAAACCCTGAATAGACCAATAACAACGGCTGAAGTAGAGGCAGCAATCAATAGCCTACCAACCAAAAGAAGTCCAGGTCCAAACACATTCACAGCTGAATTCTACCAGATGTACAAAGAGGAGCTGGTTCGATTCCTTCTGAAACTGTATCAAACAATACAAAAGGAGGGAATCCTCCCTAACTCATTTTATGAGACCAACATCATCCTGATACCGAAACCAGGCAGAGACTCAACTAAAAAAGAAAACTTCAGGCCAATGTCCATGATGAACATCAACACAAAAATCTTTAGTTAAATACTGGCAAACAGATTGCAACAGCACATCAAGAAGGTTATCTGTCACAACCAAGTAGGCTTCATCCTGGGGATGCAAGGCTGGTTCAACATACACAAATACATAAAGGTAATCCATCACATAAATGGAACCAAAGACAAAAACCACATGGTTATCTCAATAGATGTAGAGAAGGCCTTTGACAAAATTCAACAGCCCTTCATGCTAAAAACTCTCAATAAACTAGGCATTGGCAGAACATATCATAAAATGATAAAAGCTATATATGACAAACCTACAGCCAATATCATACTGAACAGGCAAAAGCTGGAAGAATTCTCTTTGAAATCAGGCACTAGACAAGGATGCCCTCTCTCACCACTCCTATTCAATATAGTATTGGAAGTTCTAGCCAGAGCAATCAGGCAAGAAAAATAAATAAAGGGTATTCAATTAGGAAAGGAGGAAGTTGAATTGTTTCCATTTGCAGATGACATGATTTTATATCTGGAAGACCCCATCGTCTCAGCCCAAAATCTTCTCAACCTGATAAGGAATTTCAGCAAAGTCTCAGGATGCAAAATCAATGGGCAGAAATCACGAGCATTCCTATATACAAATAACAGACAAACAGAGAGCCAAATCAAGAGCGAACTAGCATTCACAATTGCTACAAAGAGAATAAAATACCTAGGAATACAACTAACAAAGGATGTGAAGGACCTCTTCAAGGAGAACTACAAACCACTGCTCAACGAAATAAGAGAGGACACAAACAGATGGTAAAGCATTCCTTGCTTGTGGTTAGGAAGAATTAATATCGTGAAAATGGCCATACTGCCCAAAGTAATCTATAGATTCAGTGCCATCCCCATGAATCTACCAATGACCTTCTTCACAAAACTGGAAAAACTGAAATCTAAACTTCTTCACTTTAAATTTCATATGGAATCACAAGAGAGCTCGCATAGCCAAGACAATCCTAAGCAAAAAGAACAAAGTCGGAGGCATCACCCTACCGGACTTCAAACTATACTACAAGTCTACAGTAATCAAAACAGCATGCTACTGGTACCAAAACAGAGACATAGACCAATGGAACAGAACAGAGGCCCCAGAAGAAACACCACATATCTACCACCATCCGATGTTTGACAAACTCAGCAAGAACAAGCAATGGGGAAAGGACTCATGTTTAATAAATAATGGTGTTGGGAAAACTGGCTAGCAATGTTCAGAAAGCAGAAACTGGACCCCTACCTGTCACCTTACACTAAAATTAACTCCAGATGGATTAAAGATTTAAACATAAATCATAACACCATAAAAACGCTAGAAGAAAACATGTGCAAAACCATCCAGGACATAGGCATAGGAAAGGACTTCAAGACTATAACACCAAAAGCAATGACAATAAAAGTCAAGATAGACAAATGGGATGTAATTAAAATTCATAGCTTCTATACAGCAAAAGAAACCATCATTAGAGTGAATTGGCAACCAACAGAATGGGAAAAAATTTTTGCAATCTACCCATCTGACAAAGGGCTAATAACCAGAATCTACAAAGAACTAAAACAGATATACAAGAAAAAAACAAACAACCCCATTCAAAAGTGGGAAAAGGATATGAACAGACACTTTTCAAAAGAAGACATATATGAGGCCAACAAACATATGAAAAAATACTTGTCATCACTGGTCATTAGAGAAATGCAAATCAAAACCACATTGAAATGCCATCTCACGCCAGTTAGAATGGCGATCATTAAAAAATCTGGAGTCAACAGATGCTGGAGAGGATGCAGAGAAATAGGAACACTCTTACACAGTTGGTGGGAGTGTAAATTAGTTCAACCACTGTGGAAGACCATGTGGCGATTTCTCAAGGATCTAGAAAGAGAAATTCCATTTGACCCAGCAATCCCATTACTGGGCATATAACCGAAGAACTATAAATTGCTCTACTATAAAGACACATGCACAAGTATGTTCATTGCAGACCTGTGCACAATAACAAAGACCTGGAACCAACCGAAATGCCCATCAATGATAGACTGGACAAACAAAATGTGGTACATATACACCATGGAATACTATGCAGCCATAAAAAAAACGATGAGCTCCTGTCCTTTGTAGGGACTTGTATGCATCTAGAAACCATTATTCTCAGCAAACTGACACAAGAACAGAAAGCCAAACACCGAATGTTCTCACTCACAGGTGGGTGTTGAACAATGAGAACACGTGGGCTCAGGGAGAGGAGCATCACACACTGGGAGCAGTTGGGGGGGTAGGGGAGATACATAGGGGGGTGGGGAGGGATAACTTGGGGAGAAATGCCAGATATAGTATGCACCTAAAGTTAAATAAATAAATTTAAAAAAAATAGAAGTTTGCTTTGTAGATCTCTTATACTATATGAGAAAGGATATAATATTAGTTGAAGGTAGACTATGATAAGTAAAGAAATGTACTATAAACCCTAAAGCAATGTAAAAAATACAAAAAGAGTTATGGACCATAGGCTAACAAAGGTTGCATATAATAATGAAAAATATGATATCCAAAAGAAGGTAGGAAAAGGTTACAAAGAACAAATGGGACAAATAAAACACAAGTAGCAAAATGGTAGGTTTAAACCTAACCATATCAATAGTCATAGGAAATCTAAATGATCTAAACATCTCAATTTTAAAAACCCTGGGTAGGGTTTTCTACCAAAGGCTGATGGTCAGGAACCTAAAATGTGGTAGTGTCACAAGGTGGGGCTGCAGTTATTGTTTTCTGTTGATGAAAACCACAGGCAATGAACTCTCCCACTACTTTTCTGGTTCAGATGGGCACTACTGAATAACACTGTGCTCCATCAATAGCCCTAAACGGGGAAGTATGCTTCAGTACCCAATGACACTACTCTTTGGTATATAAGCCACAAATCAGTGTTTCTTGTGCTCCCAGTGCTTCATGGAAGAAGCTTTTCATTGTTCCTCACAGCCTTCTTTCCCTGTTATTCATGTCCTAGTTATAAGACATCAGGTTGTACTCAAAACCCTTATTTCTTCCAACCCCAATGTGTTGTCCTTGGGTCAAGCCTATGAGCCTTCATTTTTTCTTCCCCTATGATGTGTCTTCATGTGTCTTTGGCCCATTTCTATCTCCACCAATTCCTTATATATAATCAATTACTATGTCTCATTAATTCTATCTTCAATATTTATCTCAAATCCAGTCATTTATCTTCATTCCAACAGCCAATACCTCACCCAAGCCTCCTCTCCCTTGTTACAGTTGATTTCCCCAACTAGTTTCCCTACATCCACCCTATCCCCTCTCAAATCTTACTCTACACAGTAATCAGTATGGCTCTTTTAAACAAATAAATTGGATTATGTTACATCCCCATAATGAGGAAACTCAAACTTCCTGCTGGGGCCCATAAGGTCCTATGTGACCTACATGCCTCTGTGTTTGCCATCTCCCCTTTATCCTCTACATTCCAACGACACAGTCTTTCTTTCTAATTCTCTGAAGTTTACTGGCTTATTCCAACTTCAAATCCTATAGACCAGAATTCAGAGAATAAGTCTGCATCCTAACAAACTGGAGAAATGAGGAGGAACAATGGAAGCTTGTGTCAGCACACCGAAAAACCTCCAAATTAGTTGTGACAGTGCTGAGGAAGCAAAGCTGACGCAAAAATAGTCTTGTGTTGATGCCCTCTTATCTAAACGATTATTTTATTATTTCTTTGATTAGATTACTCTATAATAAATATATATCAAAGAAAAAGAAATATGATACTACTTGATACTATCAGAGAAGTGAAACTTGTAAAATGTTATTATATTAGAATAACATACCATAGGTAGCCGAATTCCCTGTGGTAAAGAATAACCAGTAAAAAAAAAAAAAAAAGAGCAAAAAAAAAAAAAAAAAAAAAAAAAAAAAAAAAAAAAAAAAAAAAAGTGGGGGGAGTGGCGCCTGGCTATGTAGGTTCCCTTTTATTCTTTTCATATATTATATCAAGATTAGATGGATAGTTCTCCATGATCCAACTCTAGAGATGTAGATATTCATTCATTCATTCAATCAACAAATATTTATTGAGCATATATGATGGGCTAGATGCTATTGCAGGAAGCAAGCCAGATAAAGAACCTTGCCTTCATGGAGTTTATAGTCAAGCTAAGGGAAACAGATAATATACAATAAACATAATCCATAATAGAGTTTGATATAAATCACAGTGTTGCTCTAAGCTAATAATGTACTGTGGGGAAACAAAAAAAATTGGAAAATTGAGTTAGGTCAGGGTGTTGATGAGAGCCTGGGTCAGAGTGGTAATGACCAGATTTTGCTGAGAAGATGCAGTTTGAATAAAGATTTGGAGAAGGTAGTCATGTGACTATCTGAGGGCAGAACATTCCAGTCACAGAAAACAGTCATTGCAGTGACCCAGAGCACATGCCTTGTATATTTGGGAAACAGCAAGAAGGTTGGTTTGCCCAAAGCAGTGAGCTGGGGGGGTAGGTTAGTGGGAGATGAAGTCAAGAGGGAATAGGGGATAGATTATGAGTGACATTGTTCATCATAGTGAGGACACTGGCTTTTGCTCTGAGTGGGATGGGGAGCAACCACAAAATGTTCAACAGGGAGGTGCTAAACAGGATTTTTCTGGCTGTTGTGTTAAAAATGCCATGTAGAAGGCAAAATGGAATCAGGGAAACTATCCAAAGAGTATTCCACTACAAAGGTGTGATAGGGAGAATTCTAAATCCCGAGCCCCCAAGATTTCCAGTCCTGGCTGTGCATAATCCTGCTAGTTATTCCATCAAACACTAATGTAGAGACTGTTATGGAGGGGTTTTACAGATATAATTAAGATCCCATATCAGTTGACCTTAAAATACAGAGATTGTTAGGTGAGCTTGATCTCATTAACAAGCCCTTTAAATCTTGGTATAAAGGAAGGCAAAGATTTCAAATATGTGAAGGAATCAATGTACTGTTCCTGACTTGAAAATGGAAGGCACCACATTTAAAGAAATATGCACAGCCTCTAGAAACTAAGGGTAGCCCCTGGCTAACAGCCAGCAGCAAGGAACGGGGGCCTCATCTCTACTGCTACAAGGAGCTGAACTCTGCCAGCAACAAAAATGATCTTGGAAACATATTTTTCTTCAGAACCTCCGGAGAAAAACCCAGCCCAGCTGACACTTTGATTTCAGCCTTATAAGACCGTCAGGAGAGAACCCATTCATGATAAGCCAGACTTTTACTATTTTCAGTAGCAAAGTTTTTACACAGTGACAGAAGATTACTGCATCAGCTGAAAGCTTTCTAATATTCCCTATTATGCTATATCTATGTTTATTTTAATTCATAAATATAATGCCCTTTACATAAATGACTACATTACCATGCATGTATACAAACACATAATCCTCTCTCATGAAATAAGCATATTTTGTATAAGGATATGTACAAAAATGGAAAGCTTGCCCAATTGTTAGTGAGTGCTCAAATTGATATGTTTATCATCAGCATCGTTCTCCTTCCTGGGCCATGAGAGATATTTTATAAAATGAGATCAGCACTTAACAATTGCCTAATTGGGGCTTCTTATGGAAAGCTATGAGGAAACTTTTCCAAAGAATTTGAGAAAGCTACCTGAAAGAGATGGTAAATTTTAAGAGTGATTTCAAAATTAGAAAGAACATCACCAGACTAAATGGAAATATTCTTATATCCTTATCCTATATATTATTATCGACTTGTTCCAAGAAAACTAAAGTTAATATCAGTCATTCAATTTAAAACATGGTGGTGTTAAGAATTTGTGTCCAAATAAAAACTTTATCCATTTCCAAGAAAATTTGGTTCAGGTAATGCTTCCTCATGTCCCTTCTTCCAGGAAGTTCCTGACTAGATCAAGGATCCTTCTTAGCAGCCATAGCTTTAGCTGTATAACAAACTACCCCAAGATTTAGTAGCTTAAAATGACAGCTATTTATTTGTTCACCATACTCTGGTTCAACTATTTGGGCTGGGCTCATCTGGGAAGGATTATCTCTGTTCCACATGGCAGTGGCTGAACACCCTCATGTGTTTGCATGGCCTCACCTGGTGATTGAGATAACTGGGCCATGTGTCTCTTATCACTTAGCAGATTAACCTGGTCTTATTCACGTAGTAGTGTTCACAGCATCCCAAGAGCAGCAGGAGAGACCCAGCTTCAATATGCAAGCATTGTTTAAGCCTCTAGTTTTGTTACGTTTGCCACTGTCCCATTGACCAGGACAAGTCACATGGTCAACTTTACAGTCAATGTAAGAGGAAGCTATTACCCAAGGGTGTAGATACAGGGAGGAAAATTATTATAGCCATTTTGTAAAAAATCTACTGCCATTACTGTACTGAATTATAATCTTCCATTTTATGTTTAAGTCTTCTTAAGGACAAAAGTTCTGTTTCTTCTTGTCTATAATGTGGTCATGTATTATGACACACTGCCTGACACTGTATTGCATATTCCACAATAGTTCACTTTTTCCTCATTGTGTGGTATTTATAAGAACCAAAGCCATTTGGGCCCATAGTTACCCATTTTAGTGAAATCGAAAGAGAAAGAGTTCAAAATAATCCTGAACTTTGAAATGCCATCCCCAAAAGACTTACGAGCCTCACTAGGACTTGAGCAGAAGCATAGCTTGGATAGCCTCTCTCTCTGTCAGCTTCCCTGCAAAGGCTGCCAACAACATACTTAAACTAAAGTGCCAATCGTGCTTCAGCTCCGTCCCCAGAGAATCCTCACACATCATCTCTTTGCTTATTCTTATCACACATTCACTACAACAACGACTCTTCAATTTGTTGTGGCTTGGGAAATGTTAGGAGGGAAAGTTTACAAAGTCTCCTACATATGCAGACATCTGGCTAAAGCAAGCAGGCCTGCAGATCAATTTGCTTGGCTTTCATACTTTTTAATCTTTTATCCAAGAACTTCATAAGATCCTCATTATGTACAAAGCAAAACTGTTTCCAACTTCTTTCAGAAATACTGGAAAAGTCATTGAAATTAGCTGGGGATATGCCTGATTCAAGAGCAATCATCTTTATTTTTTAGAGCTAAAGTAGATATCCAAACAAATCTTTATTTAAAAGCTCCTATAGGTATCAGTCTTACTGTTTTCATAGTTCTCTTACTGCAGTCTCTAGTTAGACGCATTCTGGTAGGGGGAATAAAGCAAGACCAAATGTGGCAAAACTATGTATGGCCTCTTTCGTTTTAAATTCCAAGAGTGTCCTGTGTTTGGCAGCTGCTTGAAATGGTCCAGCTGGTCTTAGTTGACCAGATGGCTGAAAAGTAAGGAGAAATTTCCTTATATAGGAAATAGGGCATCCCAGTTAATAATGGCTAAAGACAATGCCTCTGGATCCTTGCTTCAAAGAGCCAGTTCTGGACCTGTCAGTCATCTGCACAGCTAGGTCATACTAGCTATTCCAGTGTTTGCTTTCACTTCTATAGTCTCAGAGCTGCAGCCACAAAGAGGACTCAAGACACACTTAGGAGTGGCTATAAATCATCTAGCTATAATAAACATTGAGTAAAGGAAAATAATCATTTAATCTTATTTTGCAATATACAAAGCCTGCCTGATGTCTGTCTTCCATCCTCATACTTTCCTGATGATGGGAAAGACAACATGCAGTCTTTAGTCTGCCACTAGAGGCTTTATGCTCCAAAGGGTTAAAAGAAGTTATTGCCAGCACAATAGCTTTTTAGGGGTTGGCAGAGATATATGTTTAAAAACCAATTTTATAGCTTCAACGGGAAAGATACCTATGAAACACATATCATGCCGCTATTTGATTTTCCGGTGTTTAGAGAAGGGATTGAACTTCTGAAAAATAAAAAATCAAGAACAAAAACGCAAAAAGTATGGGTTGGCAGGAAGGTAGGAAATTAACTTCGAATCAATAAACACACGTTTCTTACTTGAAATGTGTTTAAAATGTGTGAAGCATATTTCAAACGTGCCCAGATTTTCTTCTAGAAAGCCTTATTTTATAAGTGTAGCCCAAATATTATGAGTAGACGATCCCCAATGCCTGGAATGACCTTTACCTCCTCCTACTTCACCTACTTAATATGCTTAGTAGATTCAGCTCAGCCTCCCTCCTTCAGGCCATTTTCCTAAGTCTGCTCCTGCTCTCTCTACTTCCCTTGCTCCCTTCCACTCTCTTCTCTCCTGTCTTCACCCACCCATTCCTCCCCACTCCACTTATTAGGTTAGGCATCCTACTTCACATATCTTTATATTCTACATTGTTGAATAATCACCATTCCAAATGCCTATCTCTGGTCTAGCAGATTACAAGTTCCTGAAGGTAGGGGTTGTGTTTTATTTATCTTTCACCCCTAGAAGAATGCATGGCACAGATAAAACATTCAATAAGTGTAAGTTGAATAAATGAATGGATGAATCAGCAATTAAATTACACTAGGAATACCCCGTGATTACAAGTATTTTCAATACTGTTCTTTTATTCACTGATTTACTCTTCTCTGAGCACGTACTATGAACCAGGAGTTGTGCTGAGGAGTGGGTACATGAACATTTACAAGATCAGTGAAGTTCTTGCCCTCATAGAGATAAAAGTCTAAAATTAAGAATGTATATTTATATGTGTAACAGTATGGAAACAGGATATTCTTATTGCCTCACTATTTTTACTAAAGCCTTACGCTAAAGGAGACACTGCACATAGATATGCCAGATACAGTACTTTCTAGAAGACAGAAAATTCTGTCTAGAAACTATTATGCCCAACACCCTGTAATATTACAGAAAACTAGACATTTGAAAACATTAATTGAAGTAATGGAATTTGTGGATTTTGACAGTGCTGTGGCATTCTCCCTATTCTTCTAAAGATGGATAGAAGGTGGTTTATACCCACCCCTGTAAGAGAAGAGGCTGTTATGTCTTCCACATGCCATATATTTGGTAAGCTGCTGAATTTCCAACAAGTTGCTCCTGGATCAGAGTTCTTAGGAGAATCTCTCATTTGTCCTTAGTCATTTGGGTTTTATATGAAAATGTGAACATCAATATCTGTTTCTTACCTGAATGAATTTTGAAGGCAGTAGGTTAGCTGGAATACCCATGATAGTAGGGTGAAAGCAGAAAGATTAGCAGTTGGTTAAGTAGCATTTCTATCATTTAGCAAGGCAAGAATGCACAAGTCCTTAGTGAGCCTAAAAAATGGTATGGAAGATAGCCAAATGTGAATCATCTGGAAAACATGTCAATCAGGAGGGCTATCTTCTTGAGGAAGGGGACCTGAGGAGTAATATGTTGTATGGGATATGCTCATAGGAGGTTAGCTAAGAAGATAAGACATCACCCAGAGAGTACATTATTCATCTGGAAATGGTGTAGTATGTGGGATGCCAAAGAACTCAAGTTCACCTCAAAAGAAATCCAGCATTTGGGGGCTTGCCATTAGAGAAGGCACTAATAGTGTATCAAAGCATTGGTCACATGCAACTTTCCTCCATCTTTCCCATTACCCTCAGCCCTCAACAGTGCTGAAGTCAGCAACATTTGAGTTGAAGGCAAAAGTCAGAAATGCAGGGGAAGAATTGTGAAGGAATAGACAATGTGCTCTACATTGCTGTACATTTTCAAGGCAAAAGTCAGGCCTGAGCATGGGGCAAGGGAAGAAAAGAGCATCGAATTGTATGTGAGACTGAAGTTTTATTTCAGATGAGATAATTTTTTAAAAGTCTGATGATAGATTATCCTAAGGTATTTGTCACTGATACTTTAGCTCTCTGTTAAATTGAAAAATACACATTTGTACATTCCAGGTCTAATAGCATAGCATATAGTAACTGAGAATCTATAGAATCCTCCAGGGGCAGGGAAGACAGAGCCAAGTGAGGGTGTTTAATGGCAGCGAGTGGGGAAGAATTGAGTCATACCTTATTCAGACCCTCTGGAGCTTAACCCATTCAATGAACTATCTGTAAAAAGCATACACGTGTGTATTTGTACATACATACGTAGTTGCCCCTCGGTATCCACAGGCGATTGGTTCCAGGACCTTTGCAAATGTGAAAATCTGTGGATGCTCAAGTCCCTTACATAAAATGGAGTAATATTTGCATATAACCTATACACAACCTCCCATGTACTTTAAATCATCTCTACATTACTTATACCCAATACAATGCAAATGTTTTATATTGTTATGCTGTATTGGTTATTTTAGTTGTATTTTTTTATTGTTTTGTGTCTGTTTTTTAAAAATATTTTTGATCCATAGTTTGTTGAATCTACAGATGCAGAACCTGCATATATGGAGGGCCAACTGTATCATGTACACACACACATATGACAAACTTTGGTTAATCTCACTGAAAGTACAACCGTAAGTGAATAATGAGCCATCCAAAGAATAGGACATCTTCTATTCATAAGGCCCTTTATGCATTTTCTAATATAACCTCTCATTCCATGGAACAGTCTTTTCTACTACATTATGGACAGGGAATAGTAACAATAAAATTAACCAGAATGAGTTGAGTACCAACTATGTAGAAAAACTGAGCTAAACAATTTATATAGGTAGTGGTTCATCTCATTCTCATTTAATGTTTTAAGGGGTAGATAATAATGTTCTCATTTTCAAAACAATGAAACAAGCTTAGAGAGGTTGAGCAAAGTAAAGGCTCTAAGATTTAGATCAAGGCCTGCCTATATTTTGAAATATGTCTTTGTTCATATATTTTTAACTTCCCGAAGTCTGCTTGAGAACTTCTGGAAAAAAGGGACATACTCTAGAGAAATTCCAGTCCTTTATACTACATGTCATATTATTATGAGATTCTTCTGTATATTAAATCTCAAATACTTTCTGTGTAACTTTTACCCACAGATTCTGCTTCAAGTCTAATCTACTAGGTTGATGCAAAAGTAATTGCGATTTTTGCCATTACTGTTAATGAGAAAAATGACAATTACTTTTGCACTAACCTAATATCTTCAACATGACCTCTCATGGGAGAACATGGATGCTCATTAATTTATCCATTCAATGAGAATTTTTTGATCATCTGTTCTAAGCCACATACTGTTCTAGGTGTTGAAGTTAACAGAATGAACAAGACAAAGTTCTTGCCTGCATGGAACATATATCCCATCAAACATATTCTTGTAGATCTTCCCTCATTCACTCTAAACATCCCCAGTCCCATCCTTTTTTGCATTGAAGATTTTTTAAAATTAAAAATTATATATATATATGTGTGTGTATGTATGTGTGTGTGTGTGTATATATGTGTGTGTGTATATATATATATATATATATATATATGTCATCCAGAACACAGTGGGATAGAGATACCCTTATGCAAATGTATTTGTAATTATCATACTTACAAAACCAAAAAACAAAACTCTAAATATCTAAGGTGGTGTAAGTTTGATCTCAGTTTTCTGTGTGTGCATGTGAGTGGGCTTGCCCACAAATGCACATAGAAAAAAGACTGAAAGGAAATACACCAAAGTCTTAATCACGGTTATTTAGTGGTTGGTTAACATTAATGATATTTTCTGTGTTTTCTATCTTTTCTATAACAAACATCTTAAAGTGTAATGTGCATGTATACTCTGTACAGAGCATTGAAGGAGGCCCTGCAGTAACTGTATAATCACCACAGTGGAGCATCTGTTCGGGGACTGCAACATTTATAAATTAAAAAGAGTATTTACATGCATGTACATGTGTAAGTAATTGTATGACCAATTCTTTATTTTCCATGACTCACTTTTTATCCCATGTTTGTTTCACACCATCATCCACATAAGTTACATTTTTCTCATGGTCAGTTGAAAGCCAACCATGTTTAATAACAGCATAAGAAAAGTACATGGAGAAAGATGAATCTAATGGTGGCAAAAGGATAATCACCATGAGTTCAGAGCCAAGTATAAAATGATTTTTGATTATACTCTTTTTTGGTTTATCTGAGTTCCTGATTGCCTCCACATACAAAGATCACTGATCAGTGAACATTTATTTAGTAATAGTTTTGCCCATTGATGTGGAATCATAACAGCTATATAGAATGAATTAAAAACTCAAACTCCCATTTTGAAGATAAATGACTACTGTTTTCATAGAAATGAACAGCTGGAGGCTAAATGTGTTATATTTTGACATTATATGCTCATAATTTTTCACCAGTACTTTAGCTGTCTATTAAATTGTGAAATATATGTTTGTGCATCCTGAGGTTTAATGGTATGGCTAATAACTAATAAGAAATAGGCAAATGAACCTGTTTGGGAGGGACACGGAGTGGATTAGAAGTGCTATTAAATAAAATTGATTTTTGATTATATAAGTAAAAAAAAGCTGTTATTATCTCTGACAACTATATTCCAATAGAAAAACAGTACAGGTACATTATACCATTTACTATTCTAGAAGATAAAGTATTAGAGATATCTCCATTCTTTTCTCTATGAGCATGTAAAACCTAATATTTACCTTTGGAGGCATGGGAGTTAAGAAGTTATGTAACTATTTCTCCAATATTCAGCCCACCTCTATTATAACCACAGACCTCTTCCATATGTCATCTTATCTTCTGGACATGGGAGATAATGTGGAACATGATCTAACATTTCTCATTATGTCAAATTCAGCACAACCAAATATAAACTCAAGCCAGCAAAAATATGGGATTACATTTCAATTATTTTCCAGAAATGGATTTTGGAGACACTGCTCAGCCAGTGTGAGACAATGTACACTGAATCATAAATTGAACTCATACTTCTGGAAACTTGAAGCCAATGGCTCAGTGTACTCAGTAGAATGGGGAAGCACACAAAGTCACACTTGCGGAGTGCTGGAGCATTTCACAAGTGGGACATTTATCATTACTTGCTTAAGCAATATTTACAAATGCAGATGGCCTGCTTTATATAAAAATAGATTACACAGCTACTTATGGATTATCATTTAAGGTGCTACAAAAGTCTATATATCCCTGATATTGATCGTACACTCCTCTGCCACCATACCACAGTTCCAGGAATTTTCACCATTTTGGATGACTCTACTGTTCCTTCTCTAAGTAACTGTGTCACTCAAAAATAGTAGCATATCAGCCACTAAAGGAAATTAAAGCATAGCAATATTTCATATATCAGATTGCTGAACCCTAATATTGTACATTTATCTCTTACATATATTCATTGATTCTGCTCTTCTGTGTAAATTTCTAGGAGCCTAATTCAAATTTTTATTACTATAAATGACTTCATTGAACATATTAATTGCAATAGCTTCACCAATAAATACTTGAAAACATGGCACAAATTGCATTAGTCTTATTCCAATTCTTGCAAGCTTCATGGCTCATAAACAACCGAGGTCAAAAGCACTCAAGGTCTTCCTAGAATCTTTAAGCTATGTTTCTGCCTGTACTCATTTCTCTTCCCTCTCAATACTACTTTCCCTTTCCTCTAAATGATATCATTTTGAGGGTTCCCCATGTTTCCAGAGCCCTGATTCTCTCAAACTCAGCTTTTTGTCCTCTTACTGCATTCATATCTATGACAATGCCTTAGGGTGGCCAGTGTTTCTGTCTTCACAGAACTGTCCAGCCCACAAGACCTTTGGAACATTTGGACCCAAACCATCTGTTGTCAAGCAAGATTTCTTACCTTTGGCAGAGATGCCCTGGAGCCTGAACTCTGGGTGGTCATCGTTAAGACTGTGGTGATGCCCAGTGCAACCCTGGCGGGGGCTGCATCCATGTTTATCCAAAAGGAAACCCAGGACAAAATTACTATAAGCAGGCTTGGGATGTACATCTGGATCAAATAATATCCCATTTGGCGTTCCAGGTGAAACTTGACCTCAATGCAGGTAAACTTTCCTAGATGGAGGAAATGATAATTTAAAGTCCAGTTTGAATTTATATTTCCATTATCCCACGTTGTTAAAAAAAAAAAAAAAAGACTACTACAGAGGGATTTGGAATATTGCACAAAATGATCACCCTATATAACCAATTCAACTCTTTTCCAACTGAACCAGTAATAGAAATAATTACTGTGAAATAATAGTGATAATAATAGTGTGAGAATGTGTGATCTAAAGAGTCACTGGACCAAAACCATAAGACATATTCAATTTTTAAAATCTGTGCTTGCTGCAGCTTGATTGTTTCAGACAGAACTTCAAAGCGTGCAAGACTGACAGAAAATGACCAGTGGAAATAAAATATTCAAATTTTGTGGGGTTATATGTAATATATGGCATATAATATGTTAATAGCATATACATATAGCATATACTATATAGCATATAATACATAATACATGGCATATACTATGTAATAGTTGAAGCCACTCCCTCCAAAGTAGTACAGTTTACATAAAACTACAAAGTACTTAAAGAACTGTGTATCTATCATTGTGTTATTAACTGCAAGAGAAAAATGTACATTTGTATAAGCCTGTGTATAATCTACTCATTGTAAAAATTTCCAAGCCTTCTGGGTAATTGCTTCAGGACATTTAGCATATGCCTAGGAACTATGTACAGTGTTTCTTTACCTGTAAAAAGGAGTTCATATAAAGATATTAAAACTTTTACCATTTAAGAGATATATATTGCTATATCTTCCCACATTTTTCTTCTTAATTGAGTTGGAGTTAGAACTCCAGAAGGTAATTTTGCTTAGTCCATACAGATTACAAGATTTATAAGACATAGGGTTGAATTTTTCTTGGTCAGAAAAAAAAAACCAACCTTGGAATCAGGTTTTGGTTACTTCATAAGGCGTCACTGTTGACTGCTGGAACAAGTGTGCATAAACTATTTTCCTCAGCAAGGGACCTAGACCAGTCACTGGAGAAACCATCATGTCTTCATTGTCTATTCATGATCAGCTAGCATGGTATTGAATACCATGTTTTTTCTTGGGAAAAACCATCAACTTTTCTGGGCAGGTATAATCTTCCAGATAACCACAGATGCCTGTTTGTTGCTACCACCTCAAGTTCTCCCTTCACCACCTGCCCCACAACCCCATGTGTCTGTCAGCACTACTGATAACACATGACTTTAGAGCCAGCTGAATTCCTGCCAGTTGACTTTCATCCAAACTTCTATTTCTATCCAGGACTGAATAGCACAACAGCTCTATTTCTGGGTTTACAAAGGCATATGTTATTGTCCCTCTTTTCCACTACACACTAAGGCAGTTAGGCAGGAGGTGCAAATTGACCTAAGGATCCAATGGCAAGAGTGGATGCCAGAAAGGAGCCAGAATTCATGTTTTCTGTACCCCTAATGAGGTTTTCTACACCCTTCCTCAGACTCATTTAACAACAGATGGTCAGCTAGAGAACAGAAAAAGATCCTAAATCCTCTCTCCTTCTCTCTATATTATGGAGGAATAACCTCTTGTGTTTGCTGACCTATTCCAGAGAGTATAGAAATCTTATCTGTTGAGAGAGTTTTGAGATAAAAAAGGTCCATGCCACATACGTCTATTTGCCTGGTAAATATGCAGCAATTAGAGTAAAAGATACATACTCCAAGCTGCAAATTGAGTTTACTTGTGTTTAACAGCTGAAACAACAACAAACAAACAATTTACCGGTGTTGTAGTGCTTTGTGCAGTAGCCAAGTTCCTTCTCTTCTTTCAAAATAAACTGGGGCAGGGTCAGTCCTTCTGCAACTTGCACTGGGCCATCGCTTAACCACTCAAATATTAGGTCATTCATCGTGTACCCAACTGAAGTAAAGAAATCATAGTGAAAATTGAAGGTGGCTTTCTAAGAAAGCTTGAAAGTCTATCCATGTAAAGAAACATTAGGAAACAATCTAAAGCAGACATGTGTTCAGTCAATTCAAGAGCATTCTTCATAAAAGAGCTGCAATCATCACTACAACTCTATGTCATTGGAACCAAAGAAATTTAAGACAGAAAGCTATTTATAGATGGGTTTTTTTTTTCTGTGTAATGAGAGAATGAAATCTAAAAGTCTATTTGTTTCTGCCTTTTTATTCACTAACTGTTTCTGAAAAACAAACAAGTAAACGAACATAAAAAATCCTTTGAAGATTTTTATTTGCAAGAGCTGAGTCTTTTGCAATCCAATAAGACAATCCAACTCACAGTGCCAGTCTTAGTACTTCAAATGAAAACCATTCTTTTTTTTTTTAAATGAGAATGAGTTCATCACAGGCCTGTCTAAAACATTCCCATTGCAGGCTTGGTCCTTTTCCTAGGGTCTATTAGCTTTGCATTTCAGAAAGCTTATGTTAATGTCCTTCTACTTTAGCAAATGTGGAAGAATATAGGCAGGTAACCTAAGAGAAAATTGTAGAATATGCAAATTAAGAATATTCATTTGTTCTAGTGTCTTGCTAAATGGGCCCACTCATCACAATTATTAATATGAAGTAAAACAGATTCCCTCTTAGGAAAGATCATATTGTTATATGACTCGAACCATCCAAAATAAGATTGTTATCAGTTTGGTAATCCAAAATTAGCTCTTAGTCTCCAAGCTCCTGCTAGCTAGGTCATAATCTGTCAATTGTTTCTGGATTTTTCTCTACTCTAGAAATGAAGCCTACTTTTCTTTCATGAACATTTCTCTACCTTCTCCCTTTGTGTGTAATATTTGAATTTTTCAAATAAGAATGATGAGGACAGAGGATATTAGGTGAGGTCTTGGCTGGCCAAAAGCCTCAGCATGTTTTTTTCTTAAGTTTACAGATTCTTATTCTTATTTACTACAAGATAATGACTCACCAAAGCTACCCAGAAATCAATGGCAAGTTTAATTGTAATCTACTTTCCTCTTTCTTTGAACTACCTTTTAAACATAAAGCCAAAAAAAAAAAAATAGTAAGAACATGGAAAGCAAGGAGATACAAAGAGGCCCTATAAAAGCATTGATGGTCCACAAAGAGAATGGCAAACCCTATCTCTTCCACTGCAACTCTGTATGAGTACACCTTGGAAACCTCCAATAAATAATCTAAGCTCACAAAATACCCCATGTTATTATTGTCTGATGAGCTTCTCATTGGCCACCATAATAAAAGTACTTGTCAGGCATCTGAAGCCCTAGCATGGGGAAGACAGCAGAGGTAAAAACGTGGGGATGAAGAAAGTAATATTGGGGTAAAGGGAAAAATAATAATTTCCACCATTCACATACAAAGTTAGTGGTAATAACATCATGTTTCTTTGATTTCATTATTTCTAGGTCATGCCAGAACTCAGCATATTTGCTAATTCAAATTTTCTAAGCCTTGGATGAGCATCCGTTGACGGCTATGGTTACTGTTTTACAGAGAAAATAAAAGTGTTGAGTTGAGGCAGGGGAGATTGTGGAGCAGTAGAGAAGACACAAAGAAGCAGTCATTATGTAAGGAAACATTTTTCTCAACTTTCTTCTCAAGGGAAGTAGCGAATAGGGAAAAAATGAATACATAAAGCCTATTTTAAATCAGACATTTTCATTTTATCTATGACAACTTCTTAAAATAAAGAGGTTTCATCATTTGTTTATTTCTGTGGGATATTTCACGGGAAATTTATAGTGATTTTAAATGTTCACAAGGAAACCAACCCCATCACTACCTCTTTCTAAGTAATAGATAAGTCTTTTTACACATATTATTTTTCTAAACCCAGAAGTTAAAAGTATTTGCTTGCCCCTGTCTCATTAAATCTCCTAACATCCCTGTAGGTCAGTGGCACTTATTATTCTCTCTACTTTACAGAGAAACTGAAAGACCAAGCCAGAAATAATTTCATGTCCGTTAACTGAAAATCGTGTTACCTTGGAGACATCAGCAACGTGTGGTGGCACGTGTCAAAGATTTTAGTGACATCAGGGTTAGGTCATAAAAAGGACAAAGTAGATGGCATTTTTCTACTTGCTTCACCATGCTTTTGTGTATCCACTGCTTATCTAAGAGAAATGCCTCTTATTCTGTCTAATTCCACCTTATCTCATTCCCCTCATTCTTGCATTCTCCTCTGGCTGTGGACCTTATGTCTTGATCTCAAAGCAATTATCCCTTCCTGCCTGAATTCCTTTTGGGGTGATGGTCTATATGGGCGTAAGATGGAAAGAAATTCAATTTTCTGGTTAAAGAGTGATTGACTATAAAGGTTTAATAACTAAAAATTTTAATTTTCCCAGGAGACATTTTCATTTCAATGAAAAGCTTACTAAATCAGGTGTTTTTTTTTTTTTTTTTTTTTTAAGAAAAGGCAAGTTATTTGGCATTTTACTTTGAAATGTTGTTTATGCTGTACTGATAATGAGATTTTGTATCACACACACACACACACACATATGCACACAGACACTTTGATTTGTCTTTCCATAGGACACTGGGGGTTGGTCAGTAGATAGGGAATGAGTCATAAAGGCCCATTCTCTTTAATGACTTACTAAAAGAACCAGATCATTAGTTAAAACAAGCAGGGAATCATTTCAACAGTGGTGACTTACAACTCTCCAGCTGCATTGTACAGGTCTGAACATCCATCGGAAAGTTCTTCAAGTCCATAGGACAGGATAAGGTCAAGGTGAGTCTTAGCAAACAAACAAACAAAACAATAAAAATCAGTTTTAAATCTATGAAGTCCAATTGTTGAGAAACAAACAAAATACATGTGGCATGAAGCAAAGTGACACTGATTCAAATAATGAAATCTAAGCTCCAACTCAGGGCAGTGCTTTTTGTTTTTAAAATGAAGAGCAGTCATTGATAAATTTTTTTTGAATATTGTAGTATTTCACCACAACCTCTTACTCTCTATTTTTCATCTTCCACCCTCTGACTCTCCCTCCTTCCCTAACAATGGTGCTGTTCTCAACTTTGTACTAGAATAAACAAGACCACTGAGATATAATGTAACAAGAACAATAGGCTCTTACTCACACCGATGTCCAAAAAATATAAAGTTTATACTGTTTTAGAATTACAGTTTGAACTTTGCTAAAAGGACAAAAATGATGTAATAAGTAAAACTGATTGTGATAAGTGCTGGTCCTTCTTACATCAAATGGGCAAATGCTTAACTCCACAGTCATCTCATTTACTACATGGATGGGTTAACAATATATTGTAGCGTTCATTCTAGAATTTTTATAATTCTGGAGCAAATAGTTCTTGAGCTAGAAAAACCCATTTCAAGATGATGGTTTAGTTAAATCCCACATATTTATCTTTGTTTTTATTGCATTTGTTTTTGGGTTCTTGGTCATGAAATCCTTGCCTAAGCCAATGTCTATAAGGGTTTTTTTGATGTTATCTTCTAGAATTTTTATAGTTTTAGGTCTTAGATTTAAGTCATTAATCCATCTTGAGTTGATTTTTGTATAAGGTGAGAGATGTGGATCCAGTTTCATTCTCCTACATGTGGCTAGCCAATTACCCCAACATCATTTATTGAATAGGACATCCTTTCCCCACTTTGTGTTTTCATTTATTTTGCATGACAAAAGGAACAGTCAGCAAAGTAAACAGACAACCCACAGAGTGGGAGAAAGTCTCCACAATCTATACATCTGACAAAGGGCTACTATTCAGACCCTACAATAAACTCAAACAAATTAGCAAGAAAAAAACAAACAATCCCATCAAAAAGTGGGCTAAGGACATGAATAGACAATTCTTAAAAGAAGATATACAAATGGCCAAAAAAAGATATGAAAAAATGCTCAATATCACTAAGGATCAGGATAATGCAAATTAAAACCACAATGTGATACTACCTTACTCCTGCAAGAATGGCCATAATAAAAAGATCAAAAAGTAATAGATGTAGGCATGGATGTGGTGAAAAGGGAACCCCTCTAAAGGGAATGTAAACTAGCACAACCAATATGGAAGACACAGTGGAGATTCCTTAAAAGAAGTAAAATTAGAACTATTATTTGTTCCAGCATCCCACTGCTGGGTATTCACACAGAGAAAAAGAAGTTATTACACAAAAAAGATACTCGCACACACGTTTATAGCAGTACAAATCTGCAATTGCAAAAATGTGGAACCAACCCAAATACCCATCAAGCAACAAATAAGTGGCATCAGGGTTAGGTCATAAAAAGGACAAAGTAGATAAAGAAACCATGGTACATATATGTGATTTAATACTATGCAGTCATAAAAAGGAAAGAATTGGTGGCATTTGCAGCAACCTGGATGGGACGGGAGACCATTATTCTAAGTGAGGTAAGTCAGGAATGGAAAACCAAATATCATATGTTGTCACTCATAAGTGGGAGCTAAGCTATGAGGATGCAAAGGCCTAAGAATGATACAGTGGGCCTTGGGGACTCAGGGGGAAAGGGTGGGAAGGAGGTGAGTAATAAAAGATTATAAATTAGGTTTAGTGTATACTGCTCGGGTAGTGGGTGCATCAAAATCTCACAAATCACCACTAAATAACTTACTCATGTAACCAAATGCCACTTGTTCCCCAAAAACCTATGGAAATAAAAAAATTTAAAAGAAAAGAAAAAACAAACTACTCATTACCTAACTAAAAAAGATAAATAAATGATGGTTTATACATAGTCCATAGCTCTCTGCACCCAGTAATGGCTACTCTAGTCAACTTTCCTCTTTTTTTGTTGAACTCCAGTCAACTCTGGCTGATCCTTATATCATGATATTCATTGAGCTACCATCTATTTTCCACCATTTCCCTTTTTAATCCTTAAGGGAATGATACAGAACCTCTTGCTCTTCCATTTTTCTGTATCTCCAAGACTCAAGGAAGGAAATTCGGATTTCCTTGGAAATCTTGGTTCCTTCCTAGAACTGCCCCAAACTATCTCTTCTCCCAAACAAGACCTTAAACTTGCTAAATATTGGTTTGTCATCAATCAAATGATGAGGTATGTAAGCTGATGCTTACTCTCATTTGATCCTAATACAACAATCCCTATTTTTCTAAAGCTGACTGCTTCAAATTCTGTTCATCTTATCTCCAACAACTTTTATATCCAAAGACCCCTCAAATTTCTCACACAGTTACCTAAACTCTCCTTTGCTGTCATGCTTATTCTTGCTCTGCTTTCCTGGTTCCTTTATCTTTCCTTTCTCTGCTTTATTTTACAATATATTTAAGTAAAAGCAAACAAAACAAAATTTAGCACATGTATTTTAAAGAAAAGACAGGTTTGGGATTTGAAGTCAGATTTGACAAAGAATCCATGCTGACAATCATCAAAATTATTTATAATGATAGGAAAAAGAAAGATAGAAAACAGTACAATGTAAAAACATGTTTCAGTCTTGGAAAGAAACACACCATTATATTAAGATTAGATATTTTTGGTTAGTGGGATGATTCATATTTTGTTTTTATTTTTTATCTTTCATTATCTGAATTGACAAGTATAAATTATTTGAAAATGTCCATAATAACTATTCATAACAGCTTTCTCATCGTCATATAATTAGCTGTGCCTTTCTTCAAGCAGTAACTGAAAGGTAAAATTATAAAATTCCATTTTATTCAGTAACTTTTTGCTATTACAATCATATCATGATTATTTAAAATGTGCCATAAACATACCGCATTTCACATTCATTGCTAAATAAATTAGCTAGCTTCTATGGACTATTCTGAGAACCCCAACATGCCTCTAAAGGAAAAATTGTGGCTTATAATTCTAAACAACTGACTTAAAAATAACATTTTAGTCAGGAAAATATTTTTGTCTGTTGTGGAGTTCATCTATAGATATAGCTATAAATATACAGGTATTTAGTTTTTGTTTCCCAGCATAAAGACTTTATTCTTTTGGAAACAAAATTTTGTATGCAATAATGCCATGAATGCTTTGAAATAAGGACAGAATTAAAGAATCAAAATGATTATTTCTGGTTAAAAAAAAAAATGATACCTTTTTAAGGGCAAAAAAAACCTCAAAAGGGTCTATGAGCTTAAAATTATTATTACCATAATGAGAATTTTTCTATTTTTTAAAGAAAAAAATAAATATTTCATCATACAAAAATATGTTCATTCACAATTTGGCTATTATGAATAATGCTACAAAAGGATACAAAGCCTCAATTAGTCAGAAGGAATTAATTTCTCTTTCTTAGAGATATATGGCATAGCATGGTGAATGTAGTAAATAATAATGCATTGTACATTTCAAAAGTGCTAAGAGAGTAAATTTCAAGTGTTCTTACCATCAAAAAATAATAAGTATTTTAGGGAGTGGATATGCTAATTTGCTTGATTTAATAACTCCATATTGTATTCATAAATCATAGCATCACTTTTTACCCCATAATCATATATAACTATAATTTGTTAATTTACAATTCAAAAAATTAAAATTTAAATTAAAAAATGTTCATTATATGAAAATAATTAGATGGCATATGGATAATTTGTTTCAGTGAATCAAAACCAGAAAATCTGGAAATTTCGTTATGATTTTTAAAAGTTTACTTTTAAGAAATTAAAAATAATAAAAATGAAAATGAACACAGCTAAAAATGAACATTTTCTTTTAAGAACATCACAGAATTCAACTATATATCGGTTTGTTATTGGAAGCAACCCAACTTCAATATTCCTAATCATGGGCTTGCTGAATTTGATTGTTTTGCAAAATGACCTTTTCATATTTCTTGAGGAAACAGAGGTCTCACACACAATTATTACTGCCTTTGTGGCAGATCTAACTATCCTAGAGGAACTCAGCATTTTGGGAGTCAAAACTATTAACATCATGGGAGACCCCACTAAGAGAAATTCCTAACAAGCATGATACTATCCCTGAATCTCATCTCAGCTGAGAACCCAGTGGATAATTTTTTTCTTCTTTGTTTTTCTATTATGTAGAAAATAATAATTCCTTTCTGGATAGGTTTTATATTGGAACCCAATGGGTGCCAATGATAAGGAGGAGAGTTAACAGTTTCTCAGTTTGTTAAATCATGTCATCAGCTGAGGAAATAGAAAGGTATTGTAAAGATCTAATCAGTCCCTGCCTGAGCCTCAAAGCTCATAAATTATGACATCCCGCTGCCACGTGTATACCTATGCAACAATCTTGCATGTTCTTCACATGTACCCCAAAACCTAAAATGCAATAAAAAAAAAATTATGACATCCAGTTTACCATGCATCTCAAGGCCTAAAATCTAGGATTTTCCCTCTACTTATTTTTTTCCTTTTTCTTTTTTTTCTACTATAGTATACATTAAATACAGTAAAACTACACAAATCTTAAAATACAGTGCAATTACTTTTTACATCTATATCCACCCGTTTAACAAGCTTTCAGATCCAGATTTAGAGCATTTCTATCACCCTAGAATATTTCATTGTGCTCCCAGACAAGAAACTACAAAAGTAAGGGTCACCACATTTGCTATTCAAAAAGGCTATTTTATGATTTTTAAGATATGAGTTTTGGGAAAAAAGCAAACGTTACTATTTTGTGCAGACATGCAGAAATTGCATCAAATAAGGCTGATATGTATATACACAAATATACTAAAATGGGGACAATTTTTATTTTCTTTGCTCTGGCTTTTCACCCATTTTGGCTGGATCTCACAGAATTAATTATTTTAGTTGGGAAGTCAGTAGTCTTCCAAACTTCCCTGGAAACTCAGACTTTTCACTGGCAGACACCGACCAGCATGTCAGATTTGTCCTCTTCCCCCACAAGCTGAAATATTAAGGCTATTGCACATGAAGGCATTGAGCTGAGGCTGCCCCTCTTCCTTTTGATTTTCGTTAAACAACTCATTTCCTGAAGCATTATTGTCCATTCCCCCACTGTGCATTCAGGGCATCCCTGCTCCTGTTTACACAAGAGAAGGAGTAAAGTTCCTTCACAGAGGCCCTGCTTCTTTACTGAAAGTAAGAAGGCTGAGCAAGCATTCCAATTTTAAAGGCAAAGAATAAAACAAAGGAAGTCCATCTCCCCAAATCTCACCTTTCCTGCCCTTTCCGTTTTTTAGTACTTTCATATTGAGTTCACCTTGCTCATAAAACCAACTCTTGTGTTTGTACCTCACTTAAAATCTAAATGACGATAGATGCAAACAGTGTAAACTATTTCAACTGCCTTTTCAGTTTTTGAATCAAATATTATAACTTTTATATTTTTTATTTAGCTTTCTTCCCTACTACAAAGCAAGATTTATAAAGGCGGAACCCAATAAATATTTGTTGAACAAATGAATGAATCAGTATCCTAAAATTTGTGGGAAGATTTCAGGCTTTTATTTTGTGGAATTCGGAAAGGACAAAGGATTTAGAAGCGATGAGGCCAGTCATCAGAGTTCACAGGATGTTGCCAAATTACAGGACTACCATAGCTTGCCTGGTGCCTCCAAGTTGCTGGCAAATTCTCACTTGTCCTGGAACCGTGGTCAAGTACTTGGGGCCAACGCTAGGGCTGTTTTCACATTGCCAGAAAATGTAAATTAATCATTTAACATTACAACATTATGGCAGACAGCAGGCTGCGTGACTTAGAAAGCAACTACTGGTTCATAAGGAACTCAGAATTAGAACTTGGAGTTCATTCCCAGTGAAACTCTTGAGGGAGAAACACCATTTGAAGAGAAGATGAATTTTCAGATACAAATACACATTTTAATGAGTGATTTGCTTCCCTAAAGCAAGGACTGACAACATGCTATTTTTGGAGAGTTAATTCTAATGGTTAACAATAGTTTCTGTTGTTCAGAGAGGAAGAACAAGAGGATCTTTCTGTGTTTTTCAGAACGAAGAAGAGAGTTTTGGGAGGTATTGCTGTTCCTCTTTTGGGGCAACACACCATAAACTCTCAGTGGCACATGGACATATCTAGGGGCTGGAACCTATAGTGCTCCTTTGGGATGAAAACACTTAGAAAGGAAAAATAAAATTAAAGCGATGGTGATAATAGTATTAATAATCATAATTCTCTGACACCTGCTGTGGGTCAAGCATTCTTATTATTTTATAATCACTGAGTATTATCACACAAGGCAGACAGTGTTACCTCCATTTCTGAGATAAGCAAACTGAAGCTCACAAAGGTTAAGCCTTGCTCCCAAAGTAAAAAAACCAGCAAGTGACCAAAGTTAGATTTGAATACAACTTTAACTGACATCAAATTCACTTTATTATTTCCCACTCTACCGTATTTCACATTTCCTCCTTACGAAAATAACCTGTTACCAATTTATTATCCTCCTTTGTCTCTGAAGTCAGCAGAGTTGGTCACAGATATCTTAGTTGCCTTGTGCTTGGTCAGGGATACTCCTTTCATTTTTCCTCAGACACTGAGAATTCTCATGGCCTGTTGTTTTAAACACTCCTCCAGCCTCCCCCAGCAGCCTAGAGACCTGGGTGATAGACCTGGCTTACCCATAAAGAGCTACTTGATCTTGACTAAATGTCTGGGCCTCCCCCAACAAACATCCCCATCCTGCTCAACATCTCTGCAATTACAGACTGTAAGTGAAGGCAACCAGCTTGAAGGATTTCCTCTTATAGGTAAATTTACCCTCTTGAATATGACGAAAGCTTTAAGTACAAGTAACACTTCTTAAAATAGGAACTTCTTGGCAATCTGGGCAGATAGGTGAGACATTTATTGCTTCCACAGGGCTTTGTCATCCAACATCTTAGAACACTATCCATTCTTTGACTGCGAACATAGGGAAGGCCTTCCCATACCATGTTGATCAGTTCAATCTTTCCTCCCAGTTGTACCTTGAAATTTCTGAACCATGTGACATTCTAGTGTCAGGAAGATTTGACAGGATGCATCAAGTATCAAACAAGAGTGTCATCTTAACCCACCTAGACCTTAAGTGAAATTAGCCTGGGGGCAAGTTAGAAGTCAAGTTAAAAGTGCATCATTAATACAACCCACACATGGAGAGAGGGAGGGAAGATTAGGAAGTCACTGGGATAAAAACACTGCTAGGCTGCTTGTCTGATCAAACATCTTTTAGCATAGCGGGTTTCAGACTCTGGTGAGCATAAACATTTTCTGGTGGGCTTGGTCAGAATGCAGATTGTCAGGCCCTCTTGTTAAGTAACCCAGGTGACACCGATGCTGGTGTCCTGGATCACACTTTAAGGAGTACTATTTCAACATGTCCCAAAGAATGACTTTGATTTCTGTCAATGTGATAGACAAAAAAGAGAAGATTTTGAAAGGAAAATAGAAAAGAGAATTAAGAAAGGGATCTACAATTTTTCATTAACAGCAGCACTCCTTTGGGAAATATTACTTTTTCTTTTTCTTTTACTTTTTCTTTTCTTTCTTCTTATTTTTTTTTTTTTTTTTTTTTTTTTTTTTTTTTTTTTTTTTTTTTTTTTTTTTTTTTTTTTTTTTTTTTTNTTTTTTTTTGAGACAGACTCTTACTCTGTTGCTCTGTTACCCAGGCTGAAGTGCAGTGGCGATCTTGGATCACTGCAACCTCCATCTCCCAGATTCAAGTGATTCTCCTGCCTCAGCCTCTCAACATCAGGGTACACAGTTAGCCTCAAGTAGGCTGCTAAGTGATTGACTTAGAGTAATAATACAAGTTGGGGGTATTAATCATAGGTTTCAGTCACATTGGAGAAGTATGCTAGTTAAGTCAGGGCAGTGAAGCCAAAATCAGTCCACTGGCAACCAAGAATATGGTAGGTGTGGCTAGGAAACTAGGAGAGCTGCTAAGAGGGGTAGGAGGACAGTTTCTAGGTGAGATAGAGAAGAAGCCAAAACCAGCATGCCTTTTAACACATGCCAATGTGCAAAGGCCAGGCAGTGAACTCTACTCAGGCTGCTGGCAGCATATCAGGTTACTGTCTCTGATATCTGGGAAATAGGCTAAATGAATTGATAGATTCCCAGATTACCTATTGATATCCCCAAGAGCAGACTGTCATACTAAGAAAATCGAAGGGAAAGATGAAACTAGATGAAAAACAGGGCTCAGAACAGTGTGACTGGGCACCAGAGACATATCATTTTTTCAATATTGTCTAAGGCTGGATCTAAACCCCATTTTGATTCTAAGTGGTATGGTTAGACTCTTTCCATTAATTCCAAATAAGCACTTCTGTTTTTTTTCTTTTTTCTGTTTTTTTCCTGTTGACCTTGGGATATGGAGGAGATAAATGGCAACACTGCTTGGCTCATCAACTGTTCTCCTCTCCCCTGACTAAAATCCCGGTGGCTGAGTAGGAAGGTCCATGTTTACCAAATATTATAAAGGCATCATAGAAAATACCCATATGCATTGGGCAATAGTAGCTGGGAAGGACAAAAATACAATATCTGCTCCCATCTGTGTGTGGTCCTTTCAGAAAGTGTGCACACATATGGTTGGCCCATGTTAATTAAATCCAAATGTGGATTGGATTCAACTTGGAGAGCAACTGATAAATCTGCAGCTAAAATTTTCCCAAATGCTTTGATATTTCCTGAATGAAAATGTTTTGAAGATGTTGAACAGAAGAGGGATAAATTGAACACCATCAGAGGAAGAAGCTCAAATTACCAAAGATTTAAATAATCAATACTCCCCCAGATCTTAGTTACATTTTAAATTTCAAAGTCATTTCACATCTTGTATTTATTTATATATCCAAACATTGGTGAAGATAAAATGTAGACTGCTCATTAAAATAATGAGAACTGCCTTTTCATTGTCACTATGTGTCTAGTCTTATAGCTATTTAATAATGGTATTGAAGTGAAGAAAAAGAGGGTTAGTGTACAATGTGGCGATTTTTAAAATGTTTTGAGTTTATTTTACTTTAAAAAAAAGGAGGAAACAGAACAAGTATAAGCTTGCTTATGAACTGCAAATATGGTTTGAGAAAACCAAAGTAACCTTGTACCTGTTGACAACTGAGAGCAAAATTGTGTTACTTGGCTGGTATTTTGCTGCATTAGAAAGAATTCCATTGTGGTAACTGGTAGAAACTTACTGACAACTGTTTCTGGTGGCAAAGGTTGGAGAGAGAGTAGAGTTCTGTTCAGATGATAGGATGGTCCATCCTTGACTGCGTAACACTTTGAAACCAAGCACAATTCCTCAGTTTACTTTTAATAAGCACCTAAAGGGTAGGAACAGCATCAGCTAGTCTATTATCTGAAAGTAGATGCAACTGTCACCTGTGTTATAAGCTACATGTCTCCCAAAAAGAGGAAACTCAAGGCAAGGAGAGTATCCATCTGCTTTGGACTAAGTGTGGAAGGTGAGTGGAACCTGAATGGTACAGGTGTGTCCATACGTATGTGTTAAGGAAGGTGAAGGAATTGTTGCCCTTCCTTCCTCCCTTTTTTCCTGTAGCCAGGTCAGGGGTAATTAAGACATTCATTGAACATTTATTATGAATCTGGAACTGAGAAAAACTGCAGCTCAAAGAAAGGTTAAATGACTTCTTATGGCCACTTAGTAAAATTGGATTTGAATCTAAGTATTCCTGACCCTCAGAATTGACATTTGTCCCGCCCTGATAGAATTCTGTCTTAAATCCCCTAGCTTACTTTTTGCTTTCTGTCCTTCATCTGATTGCTCAAGTTTAGCAAAATATCCATACTAAAATGAAACATCAAATAAAACCTTTGTTTTATTGTCATTTGAAATAACTGATCAATCAGAAATGGGATGGCTTTGCTCTAAGAGTATGTCTCATGTAGAACATCACATAATTGTATTAATATATGTACTTAACAATTTTTCAATGACTGTCCAATGATAAATATTGTATCTTTTTTGATACAGATGTTGGTTTGTAATTTTAAATGCCACGAGCAAGAAGAAACTTGTTGGAGAGACTGTTGAGATATGAAGATGGACACAATATTTTTTCCATTTTAAAATAAAGTACCTTCTCCCCTGGATTATGTGCTATGAGAATGCACTAAAGTAATTCATGTTTTTCATAAGAGCCATGGTGATATTATGCATGTTTATTTTAGGATTAATGTCATCCAGGGAGACTTTCAAAAGCAGCAGTGTGGACCAGGTAGAAGCCCACATTAATGTAAGTTGAGCCTCCTCACCAGGACCTCTGGTTTTCCTTTGGCTTTCTGCCACAAGAAAATTCAGGTGATAACTAATAGCAGACAACCCTCAACTCTGTTGGCTCAAATCTACCACGTGATTCCTTTAGTCTAAATATTCAATTATTGTCCCAGCCAACCATCTTTGTATAATTGTCTAAAAGTATATAGACCCATGATCCATGAACATATTCAAAAATAATAGTTCACAAATATTCCTGCTGATTGAATTAGAGGATACAAATGATCTAGTTTATGACTGGAAAATTCCTCAGGGCACTTAGTACTCAGTATTTATCATTGTGTAAAATGTCATATTTGTCTTATGTTGAATTTTTCTTTTTATGAGACAGAGTCTCACTTTGTCACCGAGGCTGGAGTGCAATGGCATTATCTTGGCTCATTACAGCCTCAACCTCCTGGGCTCAAGCGATCCTCCTGCCTCAGCCCCCTAATCAGCTGGTACTACAGGCATGCATTACCATGTCCAGCTAATTTTTTGCATTTTTTTTTGTAGGAATGGGGTTTTGCCTTGTTGCTCAGGCTGGTCTCGAACTCCGGAGCCAAAGTGATACAACTTCCTCAGCCTCCCAAGTGTTAAGATTACAGGCTTGAGCCACTGTGCCTGGCCATGTTGAATGTTTTAATGCTGCCTCTTAAATTACAGGTAGTCCAATCCTCCCTAATCTACTCTAAAATCAGGTTCCTTTTCTCAGGAGTTGTATATTTAGTTGGGGAGAGAAGGGTTCAAAGATCCAAGTAGTTTAAGACAGGCACCTTGAAATTCATAATCTCCTCTGCTGACTCAAGCCCTAAGGGACATGAAGAATGCACTCTTATTTACTCATCATGAAAGTGTTTTGCGGTTTGGGAAGGAGAGGGAGGTTATTTTGAGTTATAGACTTATAATGGCGCTAGAAAGAGCCTCATACTTTGTCTAATTCCCTGGTTCAATCTCATTTTATAGAGGAAACTGAGACCCAGAATGAGAAACTTATGGGGCTGAAGAGGCTGTTCTATGATCCTGGGAGATACAGTAAATGATGAAAGGAAGTGTGGAGATCACAATGCCCTGAGTCACCTTCTCAGTATTCTGTTCTTTGCACATGACCTGAAGATTAAACTCTGATGAATGTTAATGAAATGGAAAGTTATCTCTAAATGGAGAAAAACCTACTGGTTGCTACTGCTAGTCCATTCAGGTAAACAGTCAAGAACAAGTGGTCATGCTAGCTGCCATGTATTTCATTGAGCAAGTACCTCTTTGTCTTCCAACAAGCCTAAGATCTGTACTGGTTAATACTGAGTGTCAACCTGATTGGATTGAAGGATGCAAAGTATTGTTCCTGGGTATGTTTGTGAGAGTGTTCCCAAAGAAGATTAACATTTGAGTCAGTGGACTGAGAGAGGCAGACCCACCCTCAGTCTGGCTGGTTACCATCTAATCAGCTGCCAGCAATCAGAATAAAGCAGACAGGAGAAGATGGAAGAGCAGACTTGCTGAGCTTTCCAGCCTTCATCTTTCTCCTCTGCTGGGTGCTTCCTGCCCTCAAACATCAGACTCCAAGCTCGTCAGTTTTTGGACTCTGGGACTTACACCAGTGATTTGCCAGGGGCTCTCAGGCCTTTGGTCGTAGGCTAAAGGCTGCACCGTTGGCTTCCCTACTTTTGAGGTTCTGGGACTCAGACTTACCCACCACTGACTTCCTTGCTCCTCAACCTGAAGACGGCCTATCATGGGAATTTACCTTGTGATTCTGTGAGTCAGTCAATTCTTCTTAGTAAACTCCCTTTCACAAATAATGTAACTTTTAGTTCTGTCCCTCTAGGGAACCCTGACTAATACAAGATCCTTATTCTGTTGTGTCTGAACCAATATTATGTCTCATAGTGTTCATGTATTTCTAACCTATGCAGAAGCTCAACAAAGCTTTTCATACTTTATGAGAGTTTTTCATATATACAACCTTTCTGGACCTTTATATTTCCATTCTCAGCCATACCTTTTTAAAGGGCTCCTCTCCAAAAATAGTTCCTCCACACCACAGCTCCTGCTGAACCCACTAGCATATGTGCATGCCAGCACTTCCCACCCTCCCAACATTGCTTGCCTCTAGGAAGAATGGAATTATTGTGGTTTCCATGGGATTTCCTAGTACATCTCTGAAGACTGCTTAATTCTGATGTGGGTGCTTATGTTACAGATATTAATTACTTCATTTAGTCAAGTCACAATACTAATGAGGATTTGGACACAAAGAAAGTAAAAATGTAATTTTGCCTGGATTATAGAATATAAAGATAAACAATGGTCCAAATATGCACAGGAAGAAGAAATCATAGATTTTCATAGCTGCCTTCTAATAGAAAATATAGGCTTATGTGTTTCATCAAAATTGAGAGTAAGATAGTCAAAGCATCATCACTGGTAACATTTAAGGCAGGTTTCAGTTCATTGTGCATTTTATTTTTGGCTCTGACATCTAAATAGAGAATGTCCTTTTTCCCTATGACATAAAAAAATCTATAACTAAAGTTAGAATCTTTTGAAGCTCTTTTATCAGACTATAGGGTGAGTCAAGGATGGGAGGCCATGTGAGAAAAGCTAGCCTTTTACGTATGTGGCTAGAGTTGGTCATTAGACAAGATTATGTGGAGGAACACCATTGGATGTCTATCTAGAAATCTGCACTCTGCCTATTCTCAGTGGTGCCTGTAATCTATCATCAGAGGGAAAAGCTTGTCAATCCCCAAGAGTTCTCTATTACAACTCAAGTACTACTGGGAATGCAGAATACTGAATCATCAACACCTAGAACTGCAAATAGAATAAAAAAGGATTAACCAGTAAATCACCTCCAGTGCCATAAATGAGTAAGTTTTAGGTCAGATAAAGATTGATGATGAGGTGAACAGATGATTTGGTGATATAGGTTGCTATTGTGGAGGGGCAGTTCTATAATTATTATGGTTTGGAAGACTACCTGCAGTTAGAGGATAGAATGAGGCCCCCAGACAACTGGTGTCTGACAAGACACTAAAAGCAAAAAATATTTCCTTAATAACTTCACCTTTAGGCATACCCATTTTGGAGGCATGCAGTAAATCTGGAAACAAAGCTCTTAACAGTTGGAGGATCATAGCTTCTTAAGTAAAGGTAAGGACCTCTTCCTCTAAACAAACAAACAAAAAGTAGCTTAAATACCCTAATGTACAAAATATGCATATATTTTAGGAAGGTTCAAGCAAAACCATATGATCATGCCAATAGACACAGAAAAATCTTTTGATAAAGTTCAAAATTCCTTCATGATAACAACCATCAACAGACTAGCAATCAAAGGAACATCCCTCAAAATATTAAGAGCCATCTATGACAAACCCACAGTCAACATCACACGGGATGGCAAAAACTGGAAACACTCCTCTTGAGAATTGGAACAACACAGGATGCCCTCTCTCACTACTCCTGTTAAACATAGTTTAACTTCCTGTTAAACTGGAAGTCCTAGCCAGAGCAACCAGGCAAGAGAAAAATAAAAGGCATCTAAACAGGAAAAGAGGAAATGAAACTATTTCTCTTCACCAATGATATGATTCTATACCTAGAAAACCCTAAAGACTCAGCCAAAATGCTCCTAAACTGATAAATGACTTTAGTACAATTTTAGGACACAAAATCAATGTATAAAAATCAGTAGCATTTATATACAACAATAACATTCAAGCTGACAGTAAAATTAAGAACANAAAAAAAAAAAAAAAAAAGAAGGAAACAAATACTTAGGAATACAGCTAACCAAGGAGGAGAAAGATCTCTAGAAGCAAAACTACAAAACACGGCTGAAAGAAATCAGAGATGACACAAATAAATGGAAAAACAACCCATGCTCATGGATTTGAAGAATCAATATCATTAAAATGGTCATACTGCCCAAAGCAATTTACAGATTCCATGCTATTCTTATCAAACTAACAATGTCATTTTTCATACAATTAGAAAAAAGCTATGCTAAAATTCATACAGAACCAAAAAAGAGCCCAGATAACCAAAGCAATCCTAAGCAAAAGAACAAAGCTGGAGGCATCACACTACTCAAGTTCAAACTGTTCTATAAGGCTACAGTAATAAAAACAGCATGGCACTGGTACAAAAACAGACACATAGACCAATAGAACAGAACAGAGAACCCAGAAATAAAGCCACATACTTACAACCAGCTGATCTTTGACAAAGCAGACAAAAACAAGAATGGGGAAAGGACTTTTTTCCATTAAATGGTGCCGGAATGACTGTCTAGCCATATGCAGAAGAATGAAACTGGACTGCCACCTTTTACTATCTTTAAAAATTAACTCAAGATGGATTAAAGATTTAACTGTAAGGCCTCAAACTGTAAAAATCCTAGATAAGTGATATAGACCAATGGAACAGAACAGAGGCTTCGGAAGCCACGCCACATATTTACAACCATCTGGTCTTTGACAAACCTGACAAAAACAAGCAATGGGGAAAGGATTCCCTGTTTAATAAATGGTGTTGGGAAAACTGGCTAGCCATATGCAGGAAGCTGAAACTGGACCCCTTCTTTACACCTTATACAAAACTTAACTCCAGATGGATTAAAGACTTAAACATAAGACCTAACACCATAAAAACCCTAGAAGAAAACCTAGGCAAAACCATTCAGGACATAGGCACAGGCAAGGACTTTATGACTAAAATGCCAAAAGCAATGGCAAAAAAAAGCCAAAATAGACAAATGGGATTGAATTAAACTTAAGAGCTTCTACACATCAAAACAAACAATCATTAGAGTAAACCAGCAACCAACAGAATGGGAAAAATTTTTTTGCAATCTACCCATCAGAGCAAAGGGCTAATATCCAGAATCTGCAAAGAACTAAAGCAGATTTACAAGAAAAAAACAAACCCATTCAAAAGTGGATAAAGGATATGAACAGACACTTTTCAAAAGAAGACATACATGAGGCCAACAAACATATGAAAAAATGCTCATCATTATTGGTCATTCGAGAAATGCAAATGAAAACCACATTGAGATACCATCTCACGCCAGTTAGAATGTCGATCATTAAAAAATCTGGAGACAACAGATGCTGGAGAGGATGTGGAGAAAAAGGGACACTTTTACACTGTTGGTGGGAGTGTAAATTAGTTCAACCATTATGGAAGACAATGTGGTGACTCCTTAAGGATCTAGAAATAGAAATTCCATTTGACCCAGCAATCCCATTATTGGGTATATACCCAAAGGATTATAAATTGTTCTATCATAAAAACACATGCACACGTATCTTCATTGCAGAGCTGTTTACGATAGCAAAGACCTGGAACCAACCCAAATGCTCATCGATGAGAGACTGAACAAAAAATTGTGGCACATATACATGGAATACTATGCAGCCATAAAAAATGATGAATTCGTGTCCTTTGTAGAGACATGGATGAACCTAGAAACCATCATTCTCAGCAAACTGACACAAGAACAGAAAACCAAACACAGCATGTTTTCACTCATAGGCAGTGATGAACAATGAGAACACTTGGGCACAGGGAAGGGAACAATACTCACAGGGTTCGGTGTGGGGGTGGAGGGGAGGGGATGGACAGCGGTGGGGTGCACGGGGAGGATGGGGAGGGATAACACCAGGAGAAATGCCTGATGTAGGCGACGGGCGGAGTGGGGGAGTGGGTGGCGGGGATGGAGACAGCAAACAGCAAACCACCATGGCATGTGTGTACCTATGCAACAATCCCGCAGGATGCAGGACGTGTACATGTACCCCAGAGACCAAATACAATTAAAAAAATATAGCCTAGACAAGGCTGGGCACAGTGGCACACACCTGTAATCCCAACACTTTGGGAGGCTGAGGCAGGTAGATCACTTGAGGTCAGGAGTTCAAGACCTGCCTGGCCAAAATGGCAAAACCTGTCTCTACTAAAAATACAAAAATTAGTCAGGCATGGTGGCATGCACCTGTAATCCAAGCTACTTGGGAAGCTTGGTTGTTGCATAGGTACACACATGCAATAATCTCTCAGCTTGGGAAGATGAGAACCATTTGAACCCAGGAGCGGAGTTTGCAGTGAGCTGAGATTGCACCACTGTGCTCCAGCCTGGATGACAGAGCAAGAACTTGTCTCAGAAGAAAAAGAAAAAAAATCTTAGACAGAAACCTAGAAAACACCATTCCTGACACTGGCCTTGGCAAAGAATTTTTGGATAAGTCCCCAAAAGTAATTGTAAGAAAAATAAAAGTTGCCAAGTGGGACTTAATTAAAGCAAAGAGCTTCTTCACTGCAAAAGAAATTATAAATAGAGTAAGCAGACAAGTTACAAAATAGAAGAAAATGTTCATAAACTATGCATCTGACAAAGGTCTAATATCCAGAATCTATAAGGAACTTAAGCCAATCAATAAGCAGTAAACAAATAACCCCATTAAAAAATGGGCAAAGGACATGAACAGACATTTCTCAAAAGAAGACATACAAGCAGTCAATAAACATATGAAAAAATGTTCATCATCACTAATCATCTGACAAATGAAAATCAAAACCACAGTGAGATACCATCTGACACCAATCAGAATGGCTATTATTAAAAAGTCAAAAAGCAACAGATGTTGGGAAGGCTGTAGAGAAAAGCAAACACTTATTCACTGTTGGTGGAAATGTAAATTAGTTCAGGCACTGTGTAAAGTAGTTTGGAGACTTCTCAAATAACCTAAAACAGAGCTACTATTCGACCCAGCAATCCCACTACTGGGTGTATACCCCAAGGAAAATAAATTGTTCTACAAAAAGACAAATGAAGTTGTATGTTCATCACAGCACTGTCTGCAATAGTAGGCATGGAACCAGGCTAGCTGCCCATCAGTGGTAGATTAAAGAAAATGTGGTACATATACACCATAGAATACTATACAGCCATAAAAAAGCATGAAATCATGCCCTTTGCTGCATCATGAATTGTGTTTGTGTCTTTGGAGTTGGATTGAAGTAAATGAGAAATTAAGGTGGGTAGGAGATGACAGCACTGAAAGAGAAGTCAAGAGCCTTGATTCTTGTCCTAGCTTTTCTACTTACTAGCTCCATTGTTTTGGCTCATCCGACTTCTGAAAGAAGTCATTTCCTTATCAATAAAAAGAGGGTGTTGGATTAGATATTTTACAAGGTAACTTAAAATTTAAAAATTATCCCTCTATAAAAGTCATATTTCTGACTAAATTCTCAGAAGCAATGAGATTTTTAAAAAGAAGACAATATCAGCAAAGGTATTGTGGGCATGTGAGACAATCTGGTCTTCATCAAAAATACTCACCTTCTCCTTTTTACTTTCATGTTGTCCCCCATATCCCATGATGTCCTGACCTTTATTTCAACTCATTATGTTAAATTCAACAAATGCTGTTTAAACAATAGTATATAGAACCTTCAAGACTCACCTCACTATTTCAGTATGGATTCAAGTCATTGTAAGTTATGTGAATTTAGAATGTGACTCTCTCTGAATTTAGAATTTGACTCTCTTTCCCCATCCAAGGTGAAGGACATCTTACTCAGTACTTGATCTCTAGGCCCAGTACAGTCTCTGGATTATTGACTTTCTCTGAAGAGGATTTACAAAGCAAAATGTATACTTTTGTCAGAGATGATCAATAATTAATGGGGTGGGTCAACAAAGGACTTAGAAAAAATAGAGAGTAAGATAAAACATTAGAGAATGAATATTAAAGAAGAAAAATGGACAGAAATTAATTGATACTTTTTCATCAACAAATATTGTGTCCTGCATCACCAGATAAAGGGTTTGTTAACACTGAGCTAAGACCTTTACTTCCTATTTAAAATATTTGTTTGAATTTTACTCAAATACCCCAAGGGTTTATAAAGAGAGCACTTAATGGAGTTCTGGTCTACTGCCCTCTCTCTCTCTCTCTTTTTTTTTCCAGACCCCTACCTTTTGGAATACAGATATATGAAGTATTAGGAAATGTAATATTACTTGTTATGAAATCAATGGACTGTATAGTTCTCTATTTGTTTTGTTTGACCATCAAAGCCTTGGGCTTTGGTGTCCATGGAGAGTTAATTCTACTCCTACACCTACAAAGCTAAGAAAAGCATGGAATTTTTCCCGGATTAAATGAGACTAGTATTTGCTTTAGGTTTCAGGAAAATGCAAATACAGAGTATCAAGGCAGAACATTACTTTTTAACATGTGGACCACATGCTTACATAATTAAATAATTGCTTAAGTATTTACTGTGTAATGTGGAGACAGTTTTTGGGTTTTTCTTTGGTACTTCTAGCCCCTTCCTTGTATCTTTCCCAAACTTTCTTCATTCTATCCCATTTCTCCTCTTAGGAATCCAATGTATTCATTCTCACTATTCACAGACATCAAGCTTACTATCAGAAATAAATTTTATATCAGCTCTTTAGAGCTTACAATAGATTTAAGTCAATGGATTACCTCTCCTGGGAGTATTTGTGTTGTAAACCTGAGTGTGCAGGGAAATTACTTTCTAATGGAACTTCAGCAAAAACTTTTCAGCACCTTTAAGACATGGACAACTGTTGCCCCTTGGCCTAAACTTGAGTCAAACCTGCAGCTGGGTATTTATTAGCACTAGTTACTCCTTGGCCTCTAGTTAAATTAAGCCCAGTGAAAAACAAGAGTGTGGATGCCAACACCCACATTCTAACAATATTTTGGTCACATAATTCATTGGCAAAATTAGCGCCACTTTTGTTTTCCTTGTTTCCTATTTATTCGTATTACTTAATTTATCATGTGTCCACCTTCCTTGTTAGACTGAAGTCATTCCAAGGGAAATTTCATATCTTACTGAGTTCTGGATATTTGGCTCATTCTAAGCAAATAATTAGATTCTTGTAGTTCAAATCTCCCAACAGCTTGTACCTCCTTAAAATGGTATTTCTAATTCTCCTTTACCAAGGTTTTTATTTCAGAGAATACAATGAAAGAAAAGTCTAAAACAGCGTAACATAGGACAAACCCCACCTAATTTAAAGCAATTGTTAGGGCATTTCAGGGCCTGAATGTGCTATACCAGAGAACCAGAGATACAAGAATTGCCTCTGGGTCTAAGCTTGGGAGCATTATATTCTTCACGATTCTAGAATGTAAATACCTTCATAGAACAGCAAGAAAATAACAACAGCAACAACAACCTAGTTAGATTTCAGCAGTGCATGATGTCTGGTATTCATTAGAGCAAACGCCACCCAAGGCCCCGAGGATTAGCTGGGGCAGCTGATACTCTGTGCTGCTTTTTAATAACTCTCCCTCCTAGCACCACACTCTACATATGTACCATTTTGTCAGGTCCCATCAACTTACATTGTGCTCAGTACTGGATTTTACACCTACCAAACACATCACCATGGAGAATATTTTGTGTTTCCTTAAAAATGAATTGGGTTGGGGGAAGTTTTCTGGTTCTCTCTGCAAGCAGTGATTTTGCCACTTTTTACAAATGAGCAGCTTCTTTTATTCCACAAGACAATGGGGTTCTCAGCCATCAGCAGGCTATGAAATTACTAGGTATAAGAATGGAATGTACAATACAGAACTAAATCATATATAGAGTTGTCAAATGAGGTGGTGATGATGGTGAGTCTGCAAACTTGGCAAAATTATTTGCAAGGAGACTAGTTGTCCACTTTTTTGGTAATAAAATTATGGAGAGAAAGGGGGCATTCTCTTAAGGACCTTTA
>NW_016107786.1:351433-387541 GCF_001604975.1 Cebus imitator | reverse complement strand
ACAAATATCTTGAATTTAAAGAGCTAAGAGCTTACTATTGATAAATAACATTAATTTTTCTAAACTTTTACTTTAGATTGAGGGGTACATGTGCAGGCTTCTTGTATAGGTAAATTGCATGTCATGGGAGTTTTGTGTACAGATTGTTTTGCCACCCAGGTAATAAGCATAGGACCCGATAAGGCAGTTTTTTGATTCTCATCCTCCTCCTTCCCTCTACCCTCAAGTAGGCCCCAGTGTCTATTGTTTCCTTCTTTGTGTTTATATATATTCAATGTTTAGCACCCACTTACAAGCAAGAACATGTAGCATTTCTACTACATGTTCAATTAAACAGTACTGTACTGTTCATTGAACAGTATTTTTCTGTTCCTTTGTTAGTTCACTTAGGATAATGGCCTCCAGTTCCATCCATGTTGCTGCAAAGGACATGATCTCATTCTTTTTTTATGTCTGTGTACTATTCCATGGTGTATAGTGCCACATTTTTTTTAAGATGGAGTCTCACTCTGTCGCCCAGGCTGGAGTGCAGTGGCACGATCTCAGCTCACTGCAACTTCTGCCTCCTGTGTTCAAGTGGCTCTGCTGCCTCAGCTTCCTGAGTATCTGGGACTACAGGTGCGTTCCACAACACCTGGCTAATTTAAAAATATATATATTTTTAGTAGAGATGGAGTTTCACCACATTAGTCAGGCTGGTCTTCAACTCCTGACCTTATGAGCCACCTGCCTCAGCCTCCCAAAGTGCTAGGATTACAGGTGTGAGCCACTGCACCCAGCTGCCACATTTTCTTTATCTAGTCCACCACTGATGGGCATTTAGGTTGATTCCATGTCTTTGCTATTGTGAACAGTGCTGCAATGAGCATACACATATGTACATGGTGCATGTGTCTTTATGGTAGAATGATTTATAATCTTTTGGGTATATATCCAATGATGGGATTGCTGAGTCAAACGGCAATTCTGCTTTGAGTTGTTTGAGAAATTGCCAACTGCTTACTACGATGACTGAACTTTCCCTTTTCTCTGTGACCTCACCAGCATCTGTTATTTTTTGACTTTTTAATAGCTATTCTGACTGGTGTGAGATGGTATCTCATTGTGGTTTTTATTTACATTTCTCTAATGATTTGAGATGTTGAGCACTAAAAAAAGAACTGATTTTAAAATACAGATAGCCATTATTTTATTTATCAAACATTTATTCTGCGTCAGGTACTGTGGCAAGTATTTTTAATATACTTTATATCAAGGGTTGGCAAACTACAGCCAAAGGGCCAAATCCAGTCCACCACTTATTTTTGTAAATAAAATTTTACTGATACACAGCTGTGTCCAACTGTTTGCATATTACCTAAGGCTGCTTTTGAGCTATAATGATAGAGTTGAGTAGTTGCAACAGAGGCAGTTTGGTCTGCAACATTTAAAATAATATCTGGCCTTTTACAGAAAATATTTGCTGACTACTACATTACTCATTCTCATAAGAATATTCAGAGATAAACATGGTGTTTCCCATTTTATAATTAAGGTAACTGAGGGTTATAGGTTATATAACTTAGTAAGGGCAAAGCTTGGGTTTGATTCTATATTTGTCTAATTCCAGAAATGCATGTTTTTATGCTATACTCATGAACAAAAGTAACCAAAATATAAGGTGGGAAAAAACAAGAGCCTTACAGAGTCACAGAGAAACTGCTATTAGAGCTCAGAAAAGGGGGAGATTATTTTGAGCCTAGAGTGATAATACTTCTGGAGAAGATTATACTGGAATATAAAAGCAAAACTGGATCTCAGGAATTGTCTGTCCCAGGCCCAAGTTCAAGAAAAGTTAAGAGATCAAGGTCACATGTTTACTTAGAGGCAAAGCTGACATTGGAACCAGGCCTCCACTTATCCAGCTAAAAGTATGTTACAGTGACTATGCTGAGCTATTGAATTTATGTGTGTGTGTGTGTTTGAATGTTACAGAATGTCAGAATTATTGAAATGAGATTTTTGTACATTATGCTTAATGGCAATTGAACTGAAAAGCCTGTACTTCCTTTATTGAAGCAATCAAGAACACATTTGTGCAGGTGATTACAAAATACCATTACCCATATACCATCCTACCAAATACATTTTTGTTGTGGAGAATAACATTTATGAGACCAAGGGGACTTGTGGCACTCTCCACCAACTTTAAGATTCAATAACAAGAAACCACGAAAGTCAAATAGTTACATACATCCTACACTGCAGAGTCAGGCAACTCTACATTAGGAGAGAAATGGAGACATGAACATGTGCAGCCAATGGAGGCTTACCTGATACTGTAAAGCACTTTGCCATTTTTCGAAATCCGTAGCAATTTGTTGTCAGTGGTGACATCATGGAAGTTGGCCCCCTTCTCGTTGGCAAAAAACAAATCTGGTTTCCAAATGGAGTCTAGCATAGATGGGTCCAAGTCCAGGGAATCATCTGGGTACTCACTGTATGCCAGCCGTGAATCATTCCACTGTTGTCTCAGAAAAATATTCACTCGGTAGTCCTACAGAAATGCCATGAACAAGCATTACTGATTACCCTGGCAGAAGAGATATATTTTCATTTCGCTGTCACTCTTCTCCCTGATTTGGTACAGCTTTGGTGTCCGAGTAAACCAAGCTGTTTCTACCTTGGCCATAATAAACCATTTAGTTCTATTAGGAGAAGGGACAGAAGGGAGAAAGAAAAGGGAAGATTCAACCAAACCAGAACACCAATAAAACAGGTGGACTTGGATTTTTTAATGTTTAAATTATTCATTCTGGGATGAAATAATACTAACTCAAGCCAATTTTTCTACAGAAAAAGGTAATCATGAACACAGAAATCAGTCTGTGATGGCAGATTGTCAAATAAAACGGATTCATTTTCCAAATCAGAAATCACATGATCTCTAGTGTCTTTCTGCTCAGATGCTCTGGGCAGAAGGAAACCTACCACGCAATTTGAGTAGTGAAAATCTTACAAAACCATGACATGATGGTGCAGTATTTTTAAAATTTATCAACATAAACATCAACATCTTTCATGCTAACAAAATACTTTCTTTGCAGCTACTTCCTTTTGAAATTCTTATAATTTCCTCTGAATGGGTTGTATCTACGCTAGCCAACTTGATGCTTCATCCAAACAGATATGCTTCATGTTTTCTCAATCTGAACACTGAAGGAGTTTTAAGTATACCTCTAGCATTCCCATTTGGTCTGGGAATTTTCTTCTGTGCTAATGAATAGCTTGGGGCAGTGACTGCTGTCCTGGGGAATTGTACTGAGGTTCATTCAAAGTACTACTTCAATTGATAATCTCGACATTGATTGAGGCGTCAACAGTATTCCCTAATCAAGCCAGTCTGTGGTTTTGGAGCTAGTAGTTAAGCATTATTGCTACTTATGACCACAAGTGTGATATATACTAATTCATTCTTACTCTCTTTCTTTTACATATTTTACCCTTACTTGCTCCATCTCCACATATTTCGTACCTGGATTTTTGGTCATTATTTACATTACTCTAATGGTGACTAACTTGTCCTGGTTTGCCTGAGAACTTCCCAAATTTGGCCCCAAAACTCTCACATCCAGGGAACTTCCTTGGTGTAGGCAAATTGGGATAGTTGGTCACTCTACTGGGTACTCTGGAGACTATTTTAGGATGGCAAGTTTGGGCAAATTCCCCCAGGATCAAAAGGGAAAAGAAATAATTAAGTTGTAAAGATCAGGATATATGGAAAAAAGCTTCAATATAGGTTTTTTAAAATCTATTTACTAAACCATACAAATTCCCGTGACTTTTTTTTCAAATTCATCCTGATGATCAAGTTCATAGAGCGTTTTGGAGGCAGTACTCTTGGGAAGAGTGCCCCAAGTAGGCCTAATTTCAAGTCTGTGTGAGCTTTAATATGGGAAGTTAACTTTGAGTTTGAAGTTATAGGGGGCAGTTACTTTATGATAAATTGAGGCTTTACCATTGCACTGCTAATTTAGAGACCAAGTTCACCCTTATATATTTGTTTAAAAAATGTCAGGCCTGGGCCAGATGCTGTGGTTCACACCTGTAATTCCATTACTTTGGGTGGCTGAAGCAGGTGCATCACCTGAGGTCAGGAGTTCGACACCAGCCTGGCCAACATGATGAAACCCCGTCTCTACTAAAAATACACAAATTAGTCAGACATGGTGGTGTACGCTTGTAGTCCCAGTTACCCAGGAGGCTGAGATGCAATAATCGCTTGAACCTGGGAGGCGCAGGTTGCAGTGAGCAGAGATTGTGCCACTGAACTCCAGCCTGGGCAGACTCTGTCTCTAAATAAATAAATAAATAAATAATAAGTCAGGCTTATAGTAGATTCTTCATTCTTAAGAAGTCAGAAATAATAAATGTAGCTACCTGCTATCCCTGAAAAGTTAGCATCTTCTTATAACTTGTTTATGTAGCTATAGAATCAAAGGGGGCCCACAGTCTCATTTCAGCAGTTATAGCACAACATGCATTCTAACAAGAGGCTGTCTACATTCTTAATCTGAGTTCTTTAGGAATGTGATTTCAGATTGGAGATAAAACAACTCTTCATTCAGCAGAAGTAACCAGCAAAACATGTGAAATGTTTGTTTGGGGAAAGGATTTGAGGGAGCTAGAATTATATTCTGGAGATGTTCTCTGAGTGGACACATTTTGTACACTTTCAGTTCACCCTCCTATCTGTTAAATGAGGAGTAGACTAGGACCCACTGCTGTGTCATGGATAGTCTTCCAGCACCTGTATGTCCAAATCACATCCTAGCTACCTACATCCTTCCAGGCAGTCATCTGGAAGCTGGGAAGAGAGCATCTTTTCTCTATTTTCTGATAGCCCAAACTTGGGGGAAAGCTACGTACAGATGGTATGCAAGCACCCTTGACCCTTAATGACATTACTAAAATTCTCAAACTATGCCTTTATATTGGGAAATAGGGGTTACAAATATACTCTCCATCCTGTAAATTCACTTACCATCAGAAACTAAAGAAAAAAGAAAAGAAAATGGTAAACTCACATTTTGAAAACAGAATATAACCTGTCTTATCATTTTCTTCTTATTAGTCATCTAAATCTTTGGGACCACACAAAATTTGTTCCACTGAATACTCTTAATGCTGGGTCAACTAGAAATTACCACTAATAGATTCTTCTGCCTCTTAATGAACAAAAATGCATTTTTTGAATAACCTATCCATAAAAATAATGAAACATAAAAATATTCCTTAGAGTAACACAAATGTGTTGTCTTGTGAGTACAAATCTCTGACATTAACATATCAGAGTGAGAATTGGTGGGCAGACAAGACCCACAATAAGTTAGTGGGACTTCATTAACCATAGGAAGGGAAGACTACATCGCACCAAAGAAAGCCATGTTGAGTTCTTGAAGTAGCTAATCATTGCCTTTTCTTTGGAAACAAATACCCCAAACTAAATCTTTTAATAATGTTATTTGGATAATGGGGTGAGAGTAAAGTGTAAGGGAAGAGAGGAAAATCAGCAGGTTTAGAAACTCAAAATTCTGAGGCATTCTTGAAAATAATTTATTTCAGAAAATGTAGAGAAATCAAAACTATTACCTCTAGAAAATAGCAACAATCAATGTTCTCAATGATCTCATCACTGTGCATAAAGCTAAGGATTCTGACTACAACTAAAGGCAGTTCAGGGAAGAACCTGTTTCTATTTAATTTTTTTGACCAATTTTTCAGAGTCAAATTTTGTTAAACTAGCAGTAAATTCATAGATGGTAAAATCTTAGAGGTATGGTAAAGAAAGTTGGGCTGTGATGACACTTTGGGTGTGCAATGGACTGAACGTTTGTGTCTTCTCAAAATTCGTATGTTGAAATTCTAACCTCCAATGTGATAATATTGGAGGTTAGAAGTGGGGCCTTTGGGAGGTGATGAAGTTGTAAGGGTGGAGCACTCAAGAAAGGGATTACTGCCCTTAGAAAAGAGACCCCAGAGAATTTTCTTTCTACTATGCGAGAGTACCAAAAGTCAACAGTCTGTAACCCAAATAGAGTTCTCATCAGAACCCAACCATGCTAGTACCCTGATCTCAGACTTCCAGCCTCCAGAACTGCTAGGAATAAATTTCTGTTGTTTATTAGCCAACCAATCTATAATACTTTGTTATCACAGCCTGAGCTAATTAAGACTGGTGTACTAGGTGGAGTCCCAGGCAGGGCCTCAATTATCTTGGAAGATAAGACCCTTTCTTGGAGGAATTCTCACATTCTTACTATTATACATCCATTTAAATATTGATGCCCTAAATCTGGGGCTGGCAACCTATGGTCTGTGGCCTAAATTTGGCCTCAGCCTGTTTTTGTAAATAAAGCTTTATTGATGTACAACTACACCTATTTGCTAACTTGGGCCTTGGCCTGTTTTCTTAAGTAAAGCTTTATTGGTGCGCAGCCACAACTATTTGCTTACTATTGTTTATGGCTGCTTTCATGCCAAAAGGGCAGAATGGCACAGTTGTGGCAGAGACTATCTGGCTCTCAAAGTCCTAAGTATACTGTCTGGCCTTTTATAGAAAAAGTTTGCCAATCCTACCCTATGTGGCCTGAGGATCCCTTCTTTGACAAGCATGATAGAGTTCCAAAAAATATTTTCTGTAGTTTTGCACCAAAGCCAAAATTGAATGAAACAAGATACATTTTTTTAAAGTAAATGAGGTTGTCATTATAACAAAGCTAAGAAGTAAAACAAAAGAGGCACAATACACATTGGTCTTCTAACCATGCAATTCAATCTGTGTTATACAGAAGAGACAGGCTGTTTATGTTACCCTTGAGCAACAGTTTGCAGATTTTCTGATTGGAAGTATGACATAGGTCACTTAATAAGTGGCCAGGAAAAAGCCGCTGATTTATGAAACACTTTCAGTAGCTGTTAAAGACAGCAGAAAACAAGGATATCCAGAGCTTCCATTTTAATCTCTTTAAATGTTTAACTTGTTTTGCATTAATGAACATCGAAAAGGTGCACATTTACATTTTTGATTGAGAATAAGATGCAATGAGGAGATTTAATCAAAGCAACATGGGAATCTAATTAATGCAATCAGCATTAGGTCGTGCAAATTTTGTCATTGAATGCCATCGTGTAAAGCTGGTGACAGTGATTTGGGCTACTGGAAGCTTTGCCCCTCTCTTATTAGAATAAAGCCAAGAGGGGAGAGACAGAAACTGAATGCCAACCCGAGAGCTGGTTTACTCTGTCCGTGTTTAGCTTTTCTTATGAGTCATTTAATAACCCTATCAAAACTATCTTATTTAGGTAAATTTTTAAATGCACTACATCCTTTCAAAGCCTCACAAGTCTCATTTCTGGGTAATAATGTATCAGAGTAATATCAACATGGGTAGTATAGTTGAATTATGTCTAATTTTGCTAGTAGAAAAAAGTGGTAAAGGTAAATTCATTATTTCTAACATGAAGGACACCACAAAGTACAGTAATTTATTAAACATGATTCTTGTGGCCAAAAAGAGAAAATTCACATAAATAAGGGAACATTTGTTTTTTTACTTTTCAATGTTATTATGCTTATTATTTTTAGGACATCAGGCACCATAATACTTAGTCAAATTCAATTATACTTGATTTTGGTTTCATTGAATGAATGGTGTAAACTTCACATAGTCATGCCAATTAGATCCAGCCAGTTGATTTAGGACTTAAAGTAAATATATGGGGACCAAGAAAATATTTCACCCAAAATGCAAGCTCCATGCTGTAGCCTAGAATTCTATGGGGTAAGAGTAATGATCCAATAGGCTATGTCACAGGTAACATGACCATGACTTTTATAAGGAGGGTGTGGCAGTTCATGCCTGTAATGCTGGTTCTTTGGGAGGCTGAGGCAGGAGGATTGCTTGAGGCCAGGAATTTGAGACCAGCCTGGGAAAAATAGTGAGATCCCATCTCCACATTTTTTTAAATTAACTAGATGTGGTGGTGTGCACCTGTAGTCCTAGCTACTTGGGAGGCTGAGGCAAGAGTATCTTTGAGCCCAGGAGTTCGAAGTTTCAGTGGGCCATGATCTGCAGTCCAAGGCTGGGCAGAAGAGTGAGATCCTGTGGTGGCTTATGCCTGTGATCCCAGCACTTTGGGAGACCAAGGCAGGCAGATCACCTGTGGTCAGGAGTTCAAGACCAGCCTGGCCAACATGGTTAAACCGCGTCTCTACAAAAATTAGCCAGGCATGGTGGCATGCGCCTGTAATCCCAGCTACTCAGGAGGCTGAGGTGGAAGAATCGCTTGAACCTGGGAGGTGGAGGTTGCAGTGAGCCGAGATCATGCCACTGCACTCCAGCTTGGGCACCGGAGAGAGACTCCATATCAAAAGAAAAAAATTTTTTAAAGCATTGGTAGATTTTATAGCATCTGAAATCTTTTTCACATATATGAAACATGTCTACTCATACTCTATAATGAGCTTCTAACTAGCTTTAAGTTTATGGGCTTTTTTTTTTTTTTTGGAAAGGCATGCATATGGTATAATTGTTATGGATTTGGGACTACTTTCTCTTGCCAACAAAATCGTGTGTGTGTGTGTATGTGTATGTATATTTTTCTAAGTTCAGCCCCTTGGAATATATCTTAAATGTGGCATCGAAGTGAGGCTCAACTATCTTAAAAATTCTATTACATGTAAAAAACTGGCTATACTATTACATCTCACAAACTTTGAAATTTATACTTCTGAAGCATTGGAGATGCACCTATTTAAATATCCATAACTATGCATCATGTTTATTGTGGATAATTCTACAGAAAACCAGTAAAACATCAAGTGTTTTAAAAATTTCTCTGGCATGATGGATATAAGATTAGTGAATATTGAGTAATGAACACTTGACAAATGACTTAAAAAATGAAGTAGTATAAATTATTGCTTTTCAGAGGTGAGCAAAGTTGGAAATTGGCACTCAGTAAATGTCCCACAAATATGCCACAGTGCACTTCAATCCCACATCCCATTCCTTCACACGATGGCTTCAATGCTCAGTCCCACTCACCATTGTAGTTTCTGCTATTGACCCAAAGCTGTTGATAAATATGTTGCAGGTAACATTTACAGGAGGCCCTGAAAGTTGAACAATAGAAAATTTGACAGTTTGTGTTCATAGCATAATTGAGTCATGTCTTTCTCTTGCCAGTGGCATTGCAGCACTTACCATGGTGGTTTCCGTGACTGATCCAAAACTGTTGATAAAAATATTGCAAGTAACGTTTACTGGAGGACCTGCAGAATGCAATAAGAATATTGCAATATACATTGAAACAAAAATACAGCTCCATTAACATCTGTGAAATTGGCTAGAGATGTGAATAAAATGAAAATGATGGTGAGATTGAAAAAAAAAAAGTTTTACCCAGAGGTGCGTAATGATAACAGATTATGGCTGTTAAGCAATGGCAACTTACCCTGAAGAGTGTTGGAATTGGAAAATATAAGCTGAAAACTATTGAACTGAATTCATTGTCATACATTGCTATTAAAATAGCCTTTTGGGTGGTGGCTTTATTTTTGACCTTAGGATTATCAACATTGTAGACATCAACAGCAGTTGCCTCACAGTGATGAAATAGCCTTGTCATGAGGTCAAAATGGAGCTGCATTTTGAGTTATGGATGAGTCAGGAACATCCACCTCCTTTTGTATGACATTCTTTAAATCAGTGAGTTACTTTTATTTTCTTGACACCTCTGAATTTACCCCACTCCTTTATATCCTCTGACCACCAATGAAAAATGATGTATGGAAATACAGCAAAGAAAATTTACTTATTTTAAGACATAAACACAAACAGAAATATCACGTAATATCCATATTGTTGCCTTAGTAAATATGGTATAAAGGATTATTGCATCCTAGATGTGCTTTGAACAAGGAAAGGGTCCACTTTTATCTCCAGAGACACAGTGACTAGGCTGACTACAGCTCTCGTTTTCTCTTATCTTTTGTCAGTAGGTAAATCACTGTTTGATGATTCCCTGTTCAACATTTTGCTGGGGAACATATTTATTGTCTTTGTGGAATTTTCACCTAATGCTTTTTGAGCTAATATTTCCATGAAGTATTTGTTTACTCGCTGCCTTCTCCTGTAGAAATGTGTATGTCTTCATGTGACAAAGGATCAGCAGCCCAGTTCAAGAAACACCCTACTTGGCTCAGTACTGAACAAATCTGTAGGAGCCAAAATAAGAGGAATTTGGCTTAAGGCCTCCCTCAAAGGCTGGTAGTGAAAACTCCTTAAACACTGAAACTTCTTCAGAAGTCCATGTCAGGTTTTAGAAACAAGGAAAGGAAATTTGGGATATAATGGCTAATTTAACTCCTCAGGCAAAATTTTTTGGTAAAAGAAGGAGCAAGGAGTTTTGGTAAAAGAGGTGTGTGTTATTCTTTGAAACATAACTATTTTTTTTGTTTTTAATTAAATAGTAATTGTGATTTGTAAAAAATATTTGCAGGCACAGAATCACAGGCACCACCATATTACCAAAACAATTTTTAGTAGACATCTTTGAAATGCTCCAAGTATTTTAAATTTGACCCTGCCCCTCTTATGTCAGCATCTGCCATGATGAATTCTTCTCCATGGTCACTTTCTACTCTGCTTGATTTTGTTTTTCTTTATTGCTTACTCAAAATAAAAAAAAACAAAATAGATAGTTTCTTTTTCTTGGCCATAAAATTCTATTTTATAACAAATATATTTTTCTGCTAATAAGAAATAAATTAGACAAGGCAGAGGCAAGTCACAAGAAATTATATGTGTTTGTTTTTTCCCTCTCTCTCCACAATGAAATATTTTCTTTGAGATTATCCACTTCAAGGTGGAAAACTTTCCTGAATTCTTATATGGAAGAAGAGAAATGTCATTTAACCAGCAGAAATTTGAAAATTTAAACATTGTCTGTCTTATACTTTTTCTGCTTGTCTATCCTACCCAACTGGCCTGAAAGCATTTAGAAAGCTGGGTCATACCATTATATATTTGTTTTTATCTTTCCTGATAAGTGGCATTATGATTATGTTGCTGGAAGTCAAAATAATTTTTAAGTTACCATATATTGCTGCACTGTGCTAAGTGCATTAAAAATTATCTAAATTATCTAGTGTAATCCTCACAAAAGAAGAATCTGTTTATTGCTCTAGTAAATGTTTACAGATGAGGAAACACGGTGTTAGAGAGGTTAACTTGCTTGAAGTCACATCACAATAATTAGAAAATCCGAGACTCAGTGTGTCATCATTCTGAGTCCAAAAACCTAAACTCTCAACCATTTTGCTGCACTACTCTCATTTCATCGTATCCTGTTGCCCTCCTGACCTGCTAACCCTGGTATTTTACATTGGTTTGTACCTCTCTTAATTCTTTACATCTGACTTTTTCAATTTTGGGCATTTTGTTTCAAGGTTCATTTGGATTTCTATATAAAACCTTAGAAAGAGAAAAGTAAGTTTATTTGATGAGGGATGAGCACATGCATATACTCAGAACTGACACATATTTGAACCTTACTGTGTGCCAGTGAGTGCTTTATTTCATTCTTCAATAATTATCATGACCCCCATTTCTCAGATGAGAGAAATTGAGGCATAAAAATCATTCATTTTCCCAAGGTCACAGAGTTTATAAGAGGCAGAAATCACCTAATTTTAAGGACATTTTTTCTTAACTACAGGGGTAAAAAGCCTGAGGCCAATACAATTATCCTAGTGGTATACGCTACCTAAATATGGAACTTGATCTGCAAGTTTTTTGGGTTGACTTGTAGATAACGTTTTTTCCCCTCACTTTGAGGAGTTATCCTATTATGGGCCAGCACAATCTTTCATCTGCCTTTAGCATAATAGTCTGCTCAGGTGTTCTGATTGACAGGGACTTTTTCTTAGATGTGATCACCAGTAAATGAATGTGTTCTGTAAACTACAGAAGGAAATATTTTACACTAGTTAACCTCATCTAATTGATCAGCAAAGTGATAATATTCCAAAATGAAATAAATACAAATCTGACAGGTAAAAAGAATTATGTAGGCATCTAGTCTTGCGTGGCACTATCGTTCCTATCCTTTGTTCTTTTCTTGTCACCTATCTCCCTTCTTCCCTTTCTCTCTTGCTCTCGTTTTTAATTTTTTTCCCTCATTTTTATGAGACAGAGTAATATGCCATAATTCAAGTATGCAATCCTAAACATAAATGGAAGACATGGATCTGGCATATTTTAAATGTATTTGAAAAAAGTTCCCCCTCAATTGCCCCCAGCATGAAGTATGACAATCCCCATCCCATATTTATCTTCTTTGTTGCTATATATCACTTTCTCAGAGTATCTTCTTTGGATTAAGATATTTGTCTTAAAAACCCATATAAAATTGTAATTATGCTACTTGGGAGGCATAAGAAGTTGTTGATTATTGTCCATTAACATCTTCACTTTCATATCAGTTGATCAAATTCGCTATGGTAGGGAACAAGATCATGAAGAATAGTGCTATTCTTCATATAACAGTACTATTATATCCCCTGCTACTCAAATTGTAGGCTGAGGACTAGCAGCATCAGCATCACCTAGGAGCTTGCTGGAAATGCCAAATCTCAGGCCCTATCTGAGACCTACTGAAGCAGTCTGCACTTTAACAAGGGGGACTTGTTGCTGCAGAACATCTTTCTCCCTTTCAAAATTATGATCCCTTGTACCTTGTTTCTCTTTCATAAATGTCCTTTGAAATGTTAACTGTAGTCCATTTGTAAAACTTCTGAAGTCAAACAAGTTTGGAAAGCACTGTTGCCAATATGTGTCTTTTGATTAGGGTGTTTAATCCATTTACATTTACAGTAATTACTGATAAGGATCAACTTACTTCTGTCATTTTGTGTTCTGAATATCTCATAGCTTTTTTGTTCTGCATTTCCTCTATTACTGACCTCTTTTATGTTTAGTTGACTTTTTTGTAGTGAACCATTTGGATTTTCATTTCATTTCCTTGTTTTTTTTTTTAACTTTTTACATATTTTGTTTGTGATTACCATAGGAATTACATTTAACAACCTAAATTTATAGCAACCTAGTCAGAAATTATACCAACTTAATTTCAATAACATACAAAAGCTCCATTCTTATATAACATCATTCTCTCTCCTTTATGTTTTTGTTGTTGCAGATTATATCTTTTTATTGCATGCACAATAAAATCAACTAATAATTTTTTAATGCATTTGTCTTTCCAAATCCTGTAGGAGATAAAAGTGCAATTATAAACCCCAGATACAACAATAATGTTTTTATACTTGCCCATACATTTACCTTTACTGGAGATCTTTATTTATTCATAAGACTTTTACTTACTGTTTAGAATCCTTTCATTTCAATTTGAAGGACTCTCTTTATCATTTCTCACAGGGCAAGTCTAGTGGTAATGAACTCCCTCAGCTTTTGCTGGTCTAGCAATGTCTTAATTTTTCCCTCATTTGTTAAAGACAGTTTTGCTGGATATAAACTTTCAGTTACAGTTTTTTCTTTCAGCACTTTAAATGTATCATCCCATTGTCATTCTCCACTGAGAAACCAGTTGATAGTCTTACTAGGGATCCCATGTATGTAATGAGTTATTTTTCTCTTGCTGTTTTTACAGTGTACTCATCGTTTTTGGTTTTCAACAGCTCGGTTATATGTCTCAGTGTGAATCTCTTTGGGTTTACCATACTTGGAATTTATTGTGCTTCTTGGATTTATAGATTTATATGTTTTATAAAATGTGAGAATCATCATTTGCCAAAATTTTTTATTCATATATTCTTTCCACTCTTTCTTTATTCTCCTGGAACTTCCAGAATGTGTATATTGGCCTATTTAATGGGTTCCCATTGGTATCTTAGGCTCTGTTTATTTTTATTTATTTTTTTGTTTCTGTTCCTCAGGCTTGATAATTTCAGCTTTCCTATCTTCATTAACTGATTCTTCTGCCTGCTCAAACCTACTGTTAAACTACCCTAGTGAATTTCCTGTTTCTGTTTTACCTTTCAGTTACAGAATTTCTATTTGGTTTCTTTTCATAACTTCTATTTCTTTACTGATATTCTCATTTTATTCCTACATAATTTTCCTGATTTCCTTTTATTCTTTGTCGATTTCCTTTTATTCTTTGTCCTTGTTTTCCTTTAGATCTTTGAGCATATTTAAGACAGTGGTTTCAAAGTCCTTGTTTGATAATCCCAGTGTCTGAACTTCTTCAGGCATAATTTCTATCAATTAATTTTGTCCCTTTGAATTGGCCAGTAGTTTCTTGTTACTTTTTATGCATTGTGATTTTTGTTGAAAACTGTTTACTTGACTATCGTAATGTGGTTACTGAAAATTATCTACCTTCTCTAGAGTTTGCTGAATGTTTTGATTGTTGAAGGGTATAGTAGGCTATTTGCTTAGTTACTTTCCAAAACTGTTTCTTCAAGGACTATAATATTCCTTCTCATGTGTGGTCACTGTAGTCTTTGTTTGTCAGCTTGTGTTCAGCTAGAGTTTTATGAGAGATTTTCTTGAATATCAGGAGCTAAAATACCAAGCAACCAACCAACCAAACAAGCAAACAAAATATACCTCTCCCAGTCTTGGCAGATTGGCTCTATGCCAGAGCCCTTCAACAATTAGCTAGACTTGAACTGAATCTAGGAATCAGCCCAAGGTGAAAGCTAAGGTTTTGGTCAGGTCTTTTCTGAGCACACATTTTTCTCTGAAAATGCAGTGTCTTTCTAAATTGGCCATATGCATGGCCGATTTTGAATGTCCTAATTTCCCTAAGAAACTCTCTCCAGGTTTTAGTCCCAGGCTTTTAGATGGTCTATTGTGTGTTTCAATTGTAATGTTTTGCCCTTTAAGATTTTTAGTTTGATTTTCAGTATTTTTTTAATCAATGCTCATTGCCTTTCCATCCTGAGTTAGGTAAAAACAGAGATGAGCACTGTCATAGACTGAATTGTGCACCCCCCTGCCCGCCCACAATTCATATGCCTTAACCCTCAGTACCTCAAAATGTAACCATATTTGGAAATAAGGTCTATAAAAGGTTAGTTAAGTTTAAGTGAGGATTGGCCCTAATCTGATATGACTGGTGTCCTATAAGAAGAGGAGAAAAGAGACACCAGGGATGTGTTTACACAGAGGAAAGACCACATGAAAATGTGGTGAGAAGGCAGACATCTACAAGCCAGAGAAAGAAGCCTCAAAAGAAACCAAACCTGTTAACACCTGGATTTTGGACTTCTGGCCTTCAGAACTGTGAGAAAGTATAATTCTGGTATTTAAACCACTCAGTCTATGGTATTCTGTTATGGTAGCCCTAGAAAACAAATGTAAACTCCTTGCATTTGTCTTTCTGGTAGCCTATAGAAAGGTTAGAACAGACACACAAAATAATTTGTGAATAAGGTTTGGTCTACTCCTTCTAGATTAAGTGACCAGGGCACCATACTAGGAGTGTAGGCTACTACCAATTTTAAACCAAAAACTACTGCCATACCAGGGAAGGGATGGGACAAGGGTGAGTAAAAATGCCACAAAACTTTCGTACCATTTTGAAGTTACCTTTTTCTTGATCAGTGGACATTTGGTTGCTGTAAACTTTTGACTTTTCCAGAGTTCTGACAAAATTAGTTCTGACAGTTTCTACTCTTTTTGATGTTTCTGTAGGGGAGCAAGAGCTTGAACCGCCTACTGTGCCATTTTGTTGATGTCACCCTTCCCTTCTCCAAACTTTAATACACCCATGTGAACTGTGTTGCTCATGAAAAAGAAAAAAATAGTGTGTGTCATTATTTCCCAAACTTATTACCATAGGTTTCTTTTGTTTTTTAGATAGACCGTCTTTTTCATGGAGCACATTTAAGATAGCAAGCATTCTGTAAAACATAGCTTTGAAAATGCTGATCCACATTTTTTCATTTATTAAATCAATTAAAGCATTCTTATTGAACAATATATATGTTAGATGATAACAACAGAACTATTAAAAGGACTAAAAGCAATCATAGGGCTATTATAAAACTGTGCTCCTGCCAAGGAAGAAATGTTATATTGGGGCGGCAGAGTAGGTACTTAGGATAGAGGGGAAAAAGAAGAGGAAAATCATTAAAGTCAGCTTAACTTCTCCCAGTTATCTGTTTAAGACTAAATTTACAATTCTCTAGTCTGCATATATAACTTATGGGTGTGAGTTAAAATCTCTATTCATAACTGGATTTTACAAACTTATTAATTCCTGGCTGAGCTCTTAGAAACTCAGTGCTCTAGCCAACATCATTTTTTAAGGGGCCAGATATTAAATAGTTTAGCCTTTGTGTGCTGCAACATCTCCGTCATAACTACTCAGTTCTGATTTTGTAGTGAAAATAACTGTAGACAACGTGTAAATAAATGAGTGTGGCTGTGTTCCAGTAAAACTTTATTTACAAAACAGGTGGTAGGCCAGATTTGGTCTGTAAGCCAAGTTTGCCTGGCCCTGCTCCTAATCAGACTAGGAGGCTAGAGAACAACAGGAATTATTATAAAATTCCACGGTCTTTCCATAGCTAAAAGTGAGGACTGACCATGGACGTGGAAGGGCACAGGGACTGCCTGTAGGACTATCTACAATGAGTTTGTTATTGTGCTGTGTAGCATGAACAAAGTCATAGCAGAAAGACTGGATGGGAAATGATGGCCTCGGGGCCAGATGCACTGGAGTGGGCCCAGGTGAAAAACCATCAAGCCTTAATCAGAACACCATCACAACACTTAGAAGGTAATACGGAAGTCAAACAGGGCTAAGCCAGATAATATGAACAACAAATACTTAATATATATGACTCAGCTATTATAATGACTTGCATTGCTCATAAAAATACATGAGACTTCTGTATTTTGCATATTCAAAACTAGACACAAAAATGTTTTCTATTATTCATGACTATATTTTAAAACACTTGTTAATGTATGTATGTTAAATTATATATGTGTGTGTATATATATTTGTATTTACCATAGCTTTCTAAGTTAACAATAAATGTTATTATTATTTCTTTCTTCTTTTTTTTTTTTTGAGACAGGGTCTCTCTCTGTCACACAGGCTAGAGTGCAGTGGCACAATCACAGCTCACTGCAGCCTTGCTCTTTTGCCTCAGCCTCCCGAGTGGCTAGGACCACAGGTATGCACCACCATGCCCAGCTAATTTTTTAAAATTTGCCGTGTTTGTAGAGACAAGGGTCTCACTGTGTTGCCCAGGCTGTTCTTGAATTCTGGGGCTCAAGCAATCCTCCTACCTCAGCCTCCTAAAGTGCTGAGATTATAGGCATGAACCACCATATCTGGCCAAATAATAATTTTTGAAAAGCATTTGACGGATTCTATTTAAAAGTAAACATTGGGAAAGAATAGAGTATCCTGTGTAACACCAAGACACTTCGTCTCTATTTGTTAGTTTTCCTTAGTTATTTCCCAGCATCATTTTAAGGTAAAAGACTACTTGAAAACAGAGGGAAATGTTGAGTTACAAGATGAAAATGATATTATTTTTCACTCTTGTCACAAATAGAAAAAAAATGGCATTTTCACTTTGCAATTTCTCATGAATAATGTATCTTCATGTACCACAATTGCTTTAATGTGGGGCCCTTGGATAGAAATGGAATATTAAACATATGTGCTAGATAAATACAAAAATTAAATTTCCTTTAGAATAAAAAGATTTTGTCTAGCATAAAGATTCTTGCCATTAGCTCAATAGACAAAGGGGGAAAATAAAGCACACGGAGGAAGCAAGAAGTTGTAGAGTTAAGGGTCAGAGCCTTGATATCTGAACGTCAGTAAGCACTGTTTCTTATTATGGCTTCCTATGTGGCATAGTGCTTTGATGCCCATGAAACAGAGAGCCTTGGAAGATAGGAGGATCACAAGGGAGAGGGAATGGCTTTTCTTCATGGCATTCCCTTTATGAGGGAGAATTTAAGGCATTTAATCTGAAAGAATAGAGACATTTTTAAAATGTCAAGATTGTAATCAGAAATGGCCCCACAATCTAACCCACTGTACTGTTTTAATTTCCTTGAAAATTTTCCATAGGTAAATTATATATCATTGATTCTTCTGCTCAACACATACTCAAATGGTTTTACCAGACTTACTGCATCCACCTTGTTTGCTGACATTCCAGGTTTGTGCAAAAGGTAAAACATTCAGAGAAGTAAACATGCTGGACATTTCCTCATTCCCACAGCCTGATAGCTAGCAAAACCATTTGACTTGGACCAGCTATGTTGATAGAAATTAGAAAATTGCCAGACAGGCCGGGTGTGGTGGCTCATGCCTGTAATCCCAGCACTTTGGGAGATGGAGGTGGGCAGGTCGCCTGAGGTTAGGAGTTCAAGACCAGCCTGGCCAATATGACGAAACACTGTCACTTCTAAAAATACAAAAATTAGCTGGACATGGTGGTGGGCACCTGTAATCCCAGCTACTCAGGAAGCTGAGGCAGAAAAATCACTTGAACTCAGGAGGTGGAGGTTGTGGAGAGCTGAGATAGTGCCACTTCACTCCAGCCTGAACGACAGTGAGACTCCATCTCAAAAAAAAAAAAAAAATTCCATACAAAGAAATTAATTAACACCTAAGGTATCTTTAATATCAATAAACCAAATAGTATATAACATCTTCTGAGTCCATCCCACAAATGGCCACTGGTTGTCAACTCCTTTCACACAAGGGTAAGTAAATAGACAAATAAACACATGGCTCAGATACATGTCAAAGGGCCTTGAGAATGCCAGCAAGTTTCTATCTTTGCCTGATGCAGATTTCTCCAGTTTAAAAATAAGAGATAAGAGAGAGTTCAGCATTTCATAAAGAGTGATCACTTTTAAGAGAAAGTGAGTGCTACTAAAAATTATACAGGAAAATCAGGCATAAACCAGGACTGTCCTGAGAAAACCTGGACTTTGGGTCATACTACTTAAAGATATATTTGAAATATGGTGGCTACTAGCCTGTTTTATCTTTAACACTACCTCTGATTATTTCCACCTGTCAACTTTAAACAGCTGCCAAAAACTCTCTTAGCCTAATTCTGTAGAATAGGAATAATGATGCTTACTTTGATGGTAATTGTGATAATTAGTAATAAGGTATGGAAGGCACATAATGGTTCCTTAATAGATCATAGTTACTATTATTATTTATAGTAATGGTAGTAGCAGTATTATCATTGTTGTAAGTTCACTGGATTGTAAAATATGCCTATGTATGAAATACGTTGTCAAATTCATTTTAATATAAACTAAAATCTTAGAGACTACAACTTAGATCTTCTAACATCCTCTACGCCAATCTTTACTGAAATAATGACCATCTTATCCCATTTCCATTCTCTTTTCTCCATAAACTTTATTTTGTTTGTTTTTTCTTCTTAGCTCTACAGGACTTCTTGAGAGGACCCTTTTACATCTTTCTTGTTTCTGGGAATTATGCATAAACATTCTTCATATCTGGAAAACCCATGTAGCTATCATGAATTTGAGATCATTGCTGCTACCTTCTTTATTTAAAATAGGCTTTCTCAACCTTGGGACTATTGGACTAAACCATTCTTTTTTTGTTAGGAGTTGTTCTGTGCATTGCAGGGTGTGTAGCAGCATCCCTCTCCTCTACCCACTAGATGCCAGTAGTACCCCATCCCCCATGCCCCCTGTTGTGACAATCAAAAATGTGTCTAGACATTGCCAAATGTCCTCTATGAGATAAAATCTCCCTAGTTGATAACCACTAAAGTATAAAAAGAAAGTACAGTTGCAGGATGAATGTGGATTTTAAAAAATATTTAGACATATTTTGGGTGAAAAGGTGGCAGTATAATAGAACTTATACTCCTTTGTTGGGTTTGTTAATCAGAAAATTGAATTTGCAGACATTTGCTGAATTCCGTGTATTTGCATGTTACAAATCCTCAGTCACTGATTAAATCAACAAATATTTATTGAATACCCATTGTGTGTTAGTGTATACTTGGTCTTCTACTGATTATTACTTACAATTAGATGGTGAATTATGGTGCTAAATAAAACAAAATCAGGCATTAAGGACAAGTCAGAAACAATTTGCTGAAAAGGTCTTGAGTCACTCTACAAAAAATGTCAGATGAAACAAAATATGTATGCCCAACCAAGCGTCACAGAGAGGGCATTTTTACTAAGCCTTTTCTAACACAAGTGAACGCTGCTTTTTTGTTCATTGCAGGATCATAGTGACCTTAAAGGGAACAGTTTATGTTTTTGGAGTTTTAGGGCACTTTGCTTGTGGAAACAAGCTTCATTTACTATTTTAAATATCTCAGAGACTAAATGGAACCTTCAGAATGAGAACAATTTGTAAGAATAATTTACATATATTTATGACTTGTGCTATAATAAAATGTCATCAGACAAATAATTTCTTGAAAACATGGGATTCTTGCTATTTGTGATTGGGGTGGATAATAAAGAGCCATTTAGCCTTAGAAGAAAATGATTTTGAATGCCATTTGAAATTAGTTTTGAAATATAAAGACCTGATAATTTTTCATGAACCCAAATGACATATCCTTTCCTTTTAGGAAGTAACAAAAATAGAATTAAAGATGACTTTCTCTCATGTTAATTGAATCCTCTACTAGTTTGTGAAATGAATAACAAGTTCACCAACTTGTTTGGCCCTGACAAATTGGAAATCAATTTTTTTTTGCATTAATAATTTTTGAGGAGAAACTATGCTATGTTTGGAGTTATAATAATGGAATTGGCTGATAGGACATACATACATATACATAATTGTTTCCAAGGTAAAATCTTCTCATCCTCCAAAGTAAGTCAAATGATACCTAAATGATGAAATTCTTCATGATTCTCCCCATATATGAATATCATCTGTCTTAGCATTTCTATAACCCTATAACCCTTATCTTGTTGTATTAGAGTCAATTTTTATATCTGTCTAATCTTTTCTAGTTTGCTCTGGACAGGGCATGGCTTTTATCTGATTCACTATAGTGTTTCCTTGGCAATTAATATAGTACTAGCACATAGTAGGCATTCAATAAATGTTCTGTGAATGCTACTGATCAGAATATAAGCCATTTTTATATAAGGAACTCTTAGCGGCAACCCAGGAAATCTGATTCAGAACAACTTTTAAGGCATTTTAACCCAGTTAATCAGCCTTCATTTCTTCAGCTTCAAAAAGCAATTCATTCAAAAAGCAATTCATTTAAATCAATTGTTTAAGCTAAGTCTATGAGATCATAAGACAATTCGGCTTATCTCTCCAGAGCACTCAACAGAATGAGAAAATTATGACAAAAATATGACAATCACCAATGAGAAGCATTGCTACATGCTCCTTCAAAACCACTGCTGAACTGCCCTGTTTGAGGTAGGGATCAGGAAATTCTTAACTGTTGCCCTCTCTCCTAACATCATCCTTTACCAGTACAGTATGGCATAATGGGAAAAAAATCATAAACTTCAGGGCCAAAAGGACTGGGTCTCAATCCTGTCTCTACTATATACTATTTGTATGACCCTATGTAGGCTACTTAATTACTCTGGGCTCCCATTTTCTCACCTACAAAAGGAGAAATATCTTCACCTAACTCTCAGGTTCATTGGAAGAACTGAATGAAATAGTGCAAATGTGAAATACCAGCTACTACTTTTCTGTTACCATCTCCTTCCTTCCCCTATCAAGGAAGGATCTTCCTCCTAAACCTTGAGATTTTTTCTTTAACAATCAGACGTACTTTTCTCAAGCATAATATCTCTACCCTGTATTTTATTACTCTCATCCCTACTTACAGTGTTAAGAAAATGACCTGGATTTTAAAAGTAAGCTCTAGGAAAAAGTCTAATTCCTCTTATTGGAGAAATATTGCATTATATTAAATCTAACAATCATGAGGAAAAAGTTATTCTTCGGTAAAAAACTATACATTGTCTATACAGTATACCTTTCAGTGTTATCTGACTCTAATTCTATGGAAGCTATTTTACAAGTCTGCAAATTATATAACTAATAAAAAACATCCCTTGCTTATAGGTATGGAAATACTGTCATGTAGAGGTTCAAGTGACTTCCTTCCCCCACTGTGGGAGAGGCTAATTTTGCCTCCATTTGCACATTTCAATATTTTCATCTATAAATGTGTCTGTTCTTTGAGGGTTTTTTTGAACTGATTATACCATCTGCCTGGTTTCCTCATTGACTAATGAGTTAAATAAAATCTTGAACATGTATTAATTACATAGCTGTGTAAGAGTCATTATTTTACCTTATTTTGGAAAATTATTTTTTAATGTGAAGTTTAAAAAAAAGAAAGAGATTGTTGCTCTTTGGACATCTTGGGCTCAGAGCCAAGCTTTAGCAGCTTGGAGACCTAAATCCTGTTCAAGGCCATTGCACTGCTACGCAACCCAACACTTTCTATTTAGCTGTCAAAAGAGATCTAAAAGCACCATGTCTACCAGCAAATAGTACCTAAGCTCTCATTTCTCTCCTCTGTTCCTCTGTGGCTTCCACAAATGGGGACTTATTTCTTCCTTCGCCATTCTGCACCATTTCTCTGAGGGTAGGAAGGTCACCACTGTACCGTTAGGAAACAGGTTTTCTATGTCAGCAAGAAATCTAAAAATAGAAGACAGAGCTTCTGATAATGTATTCTTCTCTACTAACAACTAGGACAGCCACCTTCCTACTGCAAAGGGAAATCCTGAAATCATGGTGCTTCTGTTTACAATACTCAAATTTGATTGATAGGCTACCAGCACTTATGTAGCATAGCACTTCCATGTTTTACCTCATGCTACACTATGCATCTTTGTAATTCAATTTTATTAAAAGGACATTTACTGAACTCCTTCTGTATATTGGGTGCTTACGTAGTTTGTGTTCTTCTTGAGTCAAAGATTTAGGTGAAAGTCATTTGTGAGGGATGTAAGTAATATGCTGGATGAGAAGTGGGGAAGTCAGACAGGTTAGGCTAACAAGAAAAGATGTGTTAGTAAGTCCATTATTTTCTGATGGCAAATGAAACTTTGTCCCATGAGCAACTCTGGAAGCCAGTATAGGAGGACTCCTCAGAGCTATTCTGCCCAGGGGGAGAAGGAGCTGTTGCATGTTAAATTGATTTCCATCAGTCATTGGATGAGAGTACTCTCAGGAGACATTAATTCACCTTTAGTTCTGGTCTGCCACAAGGGTGGGCAAAATGGCTTGGATCAGAGAATGCCCTCAACAAAGAAATGCAGCTGCCACCACGTGGAAGTCAGGTTGTACACTGATGTGGTAAGGGACAGGGGATGTAGGAAAGACACTGACATTGGTGCCTTGTAAGGTCCTGGGAATACCAAAATGTACTGAATCTTTGTATTCAAAAAAGCCATAATCTGTCAAGGCAGAAAGACATGGATTACACTAATTACAATGTCATGTGATAATAAAAATAGTGTTTAAGGGAACACAGCAGAGGAGGCAACAAATTGTGCATGAGAAAAGGAGAAAGGGAAAGGAGAGCAGAGGTTCTTTGCAAGGAGTTGTTGTATCTCTTCACATGCAGAGGAGGGGGAAGAGATGCCTCTATCTTATAGGGAGTCTATATCGCTAGTCAAAGTATAATCAGCAATTGAAGGCTGAACCTGCATTATTGCTCTTTATTGCATATCCTTTTTCTGATTTGAAGCCCCCCACATTTTGCATTGTTAGACAGTTTTAAGGTGATGGAGAAACTGCTCTATGTCTGCATTTTAATATTACATATCTCTACCTCCATCTTAACATAACAGGATCTCTGCTAATGAGCTGAATACAGTTGTCCCTCCAAGATTAAAGAAGCCATGTGGCCTCCTCTCATTCATCATAGTTGAGTTCACACTTGAAATTGAGGAGGTCGTTCTCCCACGAGACACCATTGTTGCCTGTGTGCTCATGATAATAGACAGTGGCATCACCTTGGGACCCCGAGAGGGTTATAATTTGAGGACATGAGTGTTGCTAATGAAACAGAATAGAGTTTTTACCAGTGATATTTTCACGCTAGAGACAACATTTGTTGAGGCTTTAAAGAGTCTCTAATTTTAAGTGTTGTACCAGACACATTAAAGCAGTATTATAGAAAAGCAAGTCCTTTGGTGAGAAATGGCCTCATTCTCCTACCCTCAGGTAATGGAGGTAGAAAGTCTGACACGTCAAAAGGGAAGAATCCTACTAAGAGAGCCTTTTTGGGTATTGGCTTGGGTCGATGCATACCTCTCTAAACATTCATCTCCAGTCATATGATCTGTATATTTGCAAATACAGACGCTATTAGCCTGCCTAAGCCACCATAAGGGCCTGGATTTGACTAGCTTCTCTGTCTGTCACAGCTGTGCCAGCTGTAAGGATTTTGAACATTAGTTTCTGGATCTGGAAAAAGGAAATTGGTAACAGTAGTACTTCTCAAACTTGTAGAGAACAAATGAGAGCATACATATGACACACTTAACATGTTATCAGCCACATCATGAGGAACACATTGCCTTTGTATACCCCACCCATACTCCAAGTCTTCACCTAATTTTCCACTTCTTTCTTACACTTCAGCCATTATCAATTCCCCTTATTCAAAACTTCTAATGACATAAGTTTCATATATAGTTGTACAATTATATAGACAGGAGTTGGCTTCTGTTGCTCAGACTTGTTTTATGTCTGTTATTTCATTTGCTAAGGAAGATGATGTATTGCTGAAGTACAAAAGTTGCCTGTCACTGCTTCTGTGAGTTCGCAAAGTTGCTATACATTAGGCACATCATAAATGTCCCTCATAAATACTTTGCGATTAATTCTTATCTTGCTACAAAGTTAACTTGAATTTGAACATAAGCAGCAAGTACGTCCTCTACTTAAGAAAATAGCAAGTATATTATTTCAGACAGCAGTCTCCCTAGTTCTGAAGAAACATCATCCCAGCAAGTAGCCCTCGAATTTTTCCCTCTCCTATTTCCTGAGCAAGCTTGGGCTTTTCATATGTGTTGGAAAGTAATAATAAAGAGAATAAATTATAGGCTTCTTGTCTCAGACTTACAGTTTTCTCTTACTATGCCCAAACGATTTGAGATTGTTAAATGAAAGCATTCCTAGGGCCCAGAGAACAACACTATTTGGAAGCAGACTATAGGACTAGATAAAATGTCATATGGAAGGGCATGTTTTTGGTATATCGTAGCATTTTCTTAAAATATGTTCAGTACATCACAAATTTTTACTGGAAGATGTCAAAAATGTTTACAAAATGCTATCAGTCACAGACAAAATCATATAATATGTAGCCCATGGAGGCACTAGTCCCTGTATCTCTTCTGCTTTCCTTAGCCACCAACCGTTCTCTACCACACCTCCACCCCATGATCTACAATCTAGTTCCAATACATCCCAAGCAGAAAGCTGTTGGGTGATTGGAGAGAAATAATCTTTGTGCATTCATTTGCTTATTCATCAAATATTTATGGAAAATTATTAATGTACTCAAATCTGAGAATGTAAAGTTAAATAATAAACACATCCTTAGGCACATCTCCAGACTCACAAGCCCCTAGCATGGCTGTACTTAAGAAATGATTATAGGCTTGGTATATACCAACAAAAGCTTTAAGGTTTTTACTATCCCACTAATAGTATTGAGGGCAGACTCATGCTAGATTGCCTGGAATTAAAAGCCACTTCTGCACCCTTACTAGCTGTATGACCATAAGCAACCAAATAAGCTTTCTGTTCCATTTTCTTAGCTGTGAAATAGGGATAATAACATGTATGATAACGACCTCTATATGTTTATTGGAAGGATTAAATAAGTTAATACACAAAGTGCTTAAATGCTTGACACATAATGAGTCATTAATATAAACCAACAATGTTATTATTAACAATATCTGGGTTCCTACAATGAAAATGGTGTGAAATATATGCATGGATGCAGTGAGGAATAAAGCACTGGCTAAGAAGTGAGCTGATGGATAACTTGGATACTGAGTCCCTTTACTTCTGTTCATATTTTGTTTGAGAATTGTACACAATTCTGGCTTGATCTTCCGGGACCTATGTTTGAAATACATAAAATATCTTCATACTCAATAAGCCAACTGAGAAGTGTATGTATGTATTTTTAGAAAAGTCTGTTTTCATGATGTGTTTAAAATTTTTAAATGCTTTTTGAGTCTTGCTGGTCTGTCCTGGTGGTAAACATGGCAGATATCAAAGCATTAAGGGCCTAGTGCTCTTTTCTTAGCTTCATGGTGACTATGCCCAGGACCAGCACATGCTTGTGGGAACAGCCCCTCTAGGGCAGATGACAGAATACTACTTCACCAAGAAAATACTGATCATTGGATGTGATCTGAACTTATCTGACTACCTTCGCCTCCACGTGTAAAACTTATTATCAGAGTAAGGAAATAGTATTTCTCCTTCAGTGCAAGGATAATCTCTTCATCTACCTTATGAGATTGATTCTTGCTGCCCCTTCCAGAACTGCTCCATTAATTATCCTCTATCTCACTTGTACTTTCAATCTCCTATTCCTTTATTCTACAAATGTGCTCTTCTCATCTTAATTAAAAATAATTATATATTTATATATAATTATATATAACAATTATATCTATATAATACATACATTTATATGTTATATAATTATATTTATTTTTCTGATTATTAAAAGGATAGTTGCTGTGGGAAATGCCCAATATAATAAAATAAAATATATTAAATATAAAGGAATGACAATAAATATCTAAATCATCAAAAATAAAATAAAACTCCCTTCCCTCAAACTCTGTAATGTAATATACAATCCCTCTCTTTCTCTTTGGCATCAATCTTCTAAATGATAAATCTTACTTTTCCCTACTTTGTCATATCTCATTTACTCTACCAACTCAGTATAGGCGTTTTTATCACCACTCTAGGGAAATTGACCTTACTAACGTCAAACATGTCACTGGTCAAATCCAGTGACTTCTTTCTCTTGCTCTTTCTATTCAACATTCCTGCTGCACTTGTAATGGTCGCTTTCCTCATCTGCAGAACTCCCTCAATGACTACATCTCTTTCTGGTTCTCCTTCAGATTTTCCAACCACTCTTTCTCTGTATCCCTTGTTGAGTCCTTCTCTTCCTCTTATTCTTTCAATGTTCATGTTCATGGAAATCTTATTCTTATTCATCTTCTATATTTATTCTACACATTCTCACTGGGTGATCTTAGCTAATAGTGTCATTATATGACTACTATTCCTACGTTTATAGTGCTGGTATCTGTTCTTGGCTCAAGATTAACATTTTCAACTGTAGATTAGATATCATCATATGTCCTTTATATGAATAAACAAAATCAGTCTGCTTAGTTGCTCAAAATGGAACCTTGAGTCAAACATTATTCTTTCTATTGTACCCTCTACATCTTATCTGATGCAATTTCACCTTGTTTATTGTGAATAAACCTGTGAATCTTGCCCTGCTTTCTAACCCATTGCCGCTCCCTAAGCCCAAACCTTCATCGTCTCTCTTTTGTGGGTGATTGTCCTGGCACCCTGGTCCCTTACCTTTTTCATATATCCTTTGAAAGGTATCTTGAGTTATCTCCTTAGAAACCATATGTAATTATGCACCTTTTCTGCTTAAAAACCTTGATTGCTTTCTTGTTACCTGTGGTTAAATCTATGCCTCAGTAATTTTCTTTACACTCTGGCCTTAACTAACTTTATTCTGTATCCTCATCATCTTATGATTTCTCCCTTTTACTTCCTCTGGATATACTCATTTTTTATTATACCCCAAACTAGAAATATTCTTTCCAGACATGGACAGTTCGCCATCTGAAATTCCCCTTTTCATTCACTGAACACCTACTTGTCTCTCAAGATGAAATTCACGTACTTTCTCTTTTATAAAACCTAGAGGTACTTCTTTTTCCTCCTTGGTAGACTGAGTTCTCATGTTTCAAGGGCCCCCTAGAGAAATATAAAGGTCATCACTATTACTGAATACCCTAGTCTTTTGTAAAGATTTTTGATTCACTGTCTCATAATCTGGGAGAGTCCTGTACCTTGACAACTACTCTTCAATTTTTTTGTAAAGCTGGAAGATGAGGGATCAGAAGCAGAATTTTAGAAGATGTCCAATCACAGACTCACTGGCTGGAAGGAAGTATGGGCTATAACCATGAAGTAAACCTGATATTACTTTTGCAGTCAGAACTTCCTGGCAATCCAAGTATGTCCAATATTAACATGATGTATGATTTATATGCATTTGGTTTTATTTACTGAACACTGCAGACACTGAGCAGGGGAGTGTCTTAGGCCAGGGATTCTATTTGGATAAGTTAGATGCCACTATCCATGGCATCTATTAGGCATGCTATTAGGCATGGAAAAGAAAACTTTTTATAAATAGGATATTGGTTCTGGAATAGTGGTAAAATAGAAGGAGATGGGATAGTAAAGTTGTAGGTTAGAATGCTAGCAAGTTAACAATTCTCCTTTGAATCACCCTTTACTTTGTGCTTAGTGCAGTGTCATATGCATAATAAATGTGTGATATATGTCTACATGTGAATAAATCCACTTACTCAACATTAAATATTTATTAAGTTCCTAGATAAACAGGGGCTTCAAAAACCTACAAAAACCTGGGACTTCAAAGATGAATTCAATTCAAACTTTAACAGAAAGGTGAACAACTATGTTACAAGTATATTCAGTAAAGGATTGCATATGGATAATGAGTATCTCTGTTGTCATTTTCTAATGACTTATACACCCATCCATCCTAGGTTATATATAAGGAAAGGCAGTGTTTGTCCAAGTCCTACTTGGCAGCAGAATAACATTTTCTTCCCCCTAATTTACAAGAATGATAAAATTCTGGCTGTTTTATATTAAAAAATGAAATGAGGAGTCAAATGAGATAATACATAGGAAAGGACTTCATGAATTTTAAGTGTATCACAATTATTAGCAGCTAACGTAATAACCTAGTTCAGTTCTTATATTCAAGTTTGCACTGGTACTGAGGTTAAAGATTACTATTATCAATTTTTAAATTCATGTGATAAATGTCTATTGACTACCTACCTACTGTCAACTGTTGGAAGTACAATGTAGAATGAGATAAGCTTAATCCTAGCCTTCTTGAACTAGTCTAAGATGGAAAGAAATAGAGAAACAGCTAATCACAAGATAGACTTTAGACTGAGCATGCAGGAAAGGTTGGGATTGGTAGTTTAAGAGAGGTTTTCTAGAGGAAATGACATTAACCTAAAATCTGAGTAGAGAGTAAGCTGCTGGAAAGGCAGGCATGGTAGAGAGAAATGCAAGTGCCAAGCACCAGAAATAAAAGCGTTGAGGAATGGCAAATGGGGATCGAGGCTAGAGATGTGGAATGAAGATGTTGAAATTGACAATATTGATGTTTGCTTGGCTTTCCCACTTCCTTGTCTGATTTCCTCACTGTCTTATATGTGTCCCCTGATTGCTTATTCTTAATAAATCTCTTTCACACAGGGTCTGCTTCTTGGAAACTCAACCTCAGACAGATATAGTAAAGAACCTAAACATAAAGACCTTTGTTTGCCACGTGCAAGTGTATGGACTTTATCCAAAAGTGATGAGAAGGCCTAGGAGAGTTTCAAGGGTCATGAGAGACCTAGAATATCAAGGATATTAGTATTTTGAGCTCTGCACTCCCTTGGGTGACAGCTCAGCTTGCTTTTTCTGTGCATTCAGATAAAGATATAGCCAATCAGGCACCCCAGAGCAGCTGCACTATGGATTTTCTAAAAAAAGTACAGGAGTTTATTTCTGATCTAAGCTTTCCTTTAGGATCTATTTATTATCCCCTCTTTATTTCTTTGCCTTCTTTGCACCTGCCACATCACCCAACAAAAGTCAATAATACTTTTTGAAGGTGTCAGTCTGTGATGTATATGGCATCTTACATGATGTCACTGATGGACACTTTTTGTTAATACCCTCAAATACATCGCTCTATCACTGAAGCAGATAATTTATTCTGGCATTTATATGAAAAGTTAGACACTGAGAGGCTACCTGCTTACTTGAGACTTTATGCACAATTTGTTATGACACATATTGTTAGCACATGGCTCCAAATTCTTATATAATAATTATATTCTTTTCAATCTGTGGGGAAATGAGAGAGGCCCTATGATGAAGGAATAACTCAATCAGGAAAGCTTCACATGTCAATCCACTCTTACAGAGCTTCAGAAAGCTTCCTTCGCCCAAACTACGGTGCTGTTAACTATACACTGGCACCTCTCAAATGAACTCATTTGGGAGGCAGGGGTGCTATACAAGACTTTTTACCCAGGAGCCATTTGCAAACCCAGTTTCAACTACAGACATAAAAAAAATCCCATGTGTGTAATTATCCTATTTGCAGAGCTGGTTGACAAGTAGAATCATGGCATTTTCTCCTTGAGATAAAAGTGTATTCTTTTGCCAAGGAAATCCTTTCTTTTAATGGGCGTTAGGATATCTGCCCCAAGTCACAAATTCATACACTCTGCGGAAAGCCCTGCATGTTATAGACTTCATTGGCATTCAGGAAATCTATGAAACAGGAAGCCGCCTGCTGGGTTTTAAGTGGGAATATTAGCTCAGAATATTTGATTAAAGGATGCACTTAGATGAAGCATATGTGCACGATAAACAAACGTGAGTCAGAAACTTGGGGGAAATAAAAGGAACACATATTCCAGACTGTGGATAATTCCTTTTATGTTGGGAGAGCTAGAGAAGATATGTCTGGTAATACAGGATTAGTTTGATAAAAATCATGTCAAGCATGCCACTGATTACAGAGTGGGCATGAATTCTAGGAAATGAAATGGTAATATTTCAGATTAAATAAATACTGAATAGTACAGGAAACATTATCAAACTATGACCTTAAATTTTGGAGAAAACAGGTAGAGTGGCATTCATCTATTTAAATAGCCCTCTGAAAAAAGTGAAATTTTCAGTGCCAGGCTTCCTATTCACAAGGCATGACCCTGAGCATATGTAACATTTCCTTTCAAACAGGGATGATGCCTTAAGTTTTCATATTTTGAGAAGACACTCTATATACTTCCTTTGGAAAGAAATCCCAGGATTCCACAGAAAATCTTATCCTCTTCTTCATATTCCTTGACTTCTATAACTAATAATTCAGCAAAGCCACCTTCCCATTCCGAATATCTAATGACACCATCTGTCCCTTGGAAATGGAGAAGCTGTTGACCCTCAGAGCAAATTATAACAAAGGATCTAAGTCAGGCACTCAGTCTATATAAAACAAAATTTGAAGACAAATAAGCAAATGTGTGCATGCCCAACTAACTTCTTTATAGCTAACCTTCATTCAGTTTTTCTTCAAGATGCAGTGTATCTAAGACTGCCGACCTCAATCAAAAGACAAACTTAATCAGTACTATGGTTTTAATGTGTTTCTCAAAATTCATGTGTTGAAAATTTAATCCCCAGTTCAATAATGTTGAGAGGTGATACCTTCAAGAGGTGATTAGGTCATGAATGCTGTGCCCTCATGAATGGATTAATGTCATTGTCATGGGAGTATGTTAGTTCTCATTCGAATGACTTCCTGATAAAAGGATGAATTCAGTCCCCTTCCCCTTCCTCCTTATGCTCTCTTGCCCTTCTACTTTCTATCATGGGAAGGTGCAGCAAGAAAGCCCTCACAAGATGCAGGCTCCTCAGCCTTGGACTCCCGAGCCTCCAGAACTGTAAGAAATAAATCTCCACTCTTCATCAATTCCCCAGTCTGTGGTATTCTGTCAGAGCAACACAAAATGCACTAAGCCAATTGGTATTCCATTATCTGTGGGCTGTGCAGTGGAATATTAACAATGCTAATGTCATCACTGTGGATACTTTGTCTCAAATAGAGGATTAGTTTGATAGAGAATGGGTAGGGGCTTCATCATCAATGTGTTTTCACCTCGTGTGTAAAATAAATGACATGAATTAGAAGCCACTGATTAAGTCTGAGGTGGCTTCACTATTTCACTACCCCTACTTTGTTATTTATCTCTTGCTAAGAGCCTGGAGTGAAAAGAAGGAAGAAAAAAATCATGCTTGCTTACCTGACAAACACTCTCGGAGAAAGCATGGGGGAGGAACTAGTAATTTAAAAGTTAAGTATATATTATATTTAAGAATATCTATATATAATCATCCTTTCCCCAAGCATTTAGTGATATTTCAAAGGTATTTCATTTTCTGTATCCATCTTCATTGAAAATAATTTTCAATAGTTTTTCCTAGGAATTTTTATATTGAAGTATATTAAAGATTACCATTTTTAAGCAGAGAAACTTGAAATATGCCTTAATACTAATAAATAGGAAGTTAATCTTAAATCTGCACTAGTCATTTAAGATACATATTGCATAATTTCAATTTTAAATGAGATTTTTAGTATAGATTTAAATTTTAAAAATTTCATTCCAAGGAAGTGATAGAAAAAATATTCTCAGCAAATGAGTGGAGATTGCACAACTATAATATTTACCCATTTTTGAAAGCTGCATGCAAAAGAAGATGGCAATACAGAAGAAAATTCTTCATACAGGTATGAGACTTTGTCATATGCCGCTGAAGAAATGTCTCTAGTTCAAGGTTAAAGGTCACTTGTGTAAATGTATATTTGTCACTCAGCTTTTGTAAATCATAAAGACTGAAACAGAAGGCAATTATTAGATCAAGGTATTTTGATGTATTGACTAATTTTTTTTCTCTATGCTTTTCAAAGTGTCACTGTTTGTTTATGTATTCATGTAGATGAAGCAGGAGAAAAGTATACTGCAATAATATTCTAACTTGTAGAGTCATTCTCTTGTGGCATCATAATGCTAATGTTGACCATGTATCAAAATGAAAGCCTCATTTACTGAATACCAGGGCCTTCTCAGTCTTATGAATATTCTCTTTCTAGAAAATTATTATATTTTATATATATTTAAGTTACCCATCATCGTCATCTATTTTCATGGCAAAATTTGTTTAGATTTCTGGATTTTACCAAGACTACATTTTCCAAAGTATTCATAAAACACTAGTTCTCCAGGATGTTACTTATTATAAGGAATCTGTAATCAAGTGAATATCGGGAAAACCCCTGTGTAAAAGTTTGTTAAATATTTATTTGTGAATTTATTTTTACTAAATATTTTCTCACATCTTTTTAATATGCAAATGGATATTTGGTCTCTCTCAGAGGATATTTTGCCTAATTTCCTATACTTATTTTACATTTAAAAACTTATATTAGAAAGAACATTTAACAGGACTAGTGTTTTGGGAAACATCTTTGGCCAGATGCTGAATTAAATAAACTTGGTAGCTACATTTCCCAGAAGCAGGCTTTGTACATGAATTTGCTACCTCCAAACCAAGAGCAAGGCAAAATTTTAATAGCTTATTTCTTCAGTGACCTCCTCATAAGTTTCCAGGGTCTTCCCTGCAATAACAATTCTTGAAATATTGGAAGTTGAAATAAGATAGACAACTGTAAAAAATGCTGGACAGAATTAATAATTCCCCAGAGAGGAAACTTATTATCTAGGAAGACTGGATACATCCAAGTTCTGTGGGTGAGTCAACAATTTACTAAAGGACATACTCAAATATTAATTTAGACTATTAGACCCAGGGACCATGAAAGTTAGAAATGAAATAGAGAGACATCTTGTTCCAAGTCCTGTAGTTTGCAGATGACAAGAGTGAATCCCAGAGAGGTTAAGTGGCATACTCCAGGTCATAAATGTCAAAACTGGAGTTAAAACCAGATCTCATGAGTCTCAATTTAGATATTTTTTTCTCTTGTGGAATTTTCCACCCTTATTTGGTAAAAAAATATGGGCATATATGATCTTGGGGAAAATACTATAAAGCAGGTATCATCCTTCCAATATAAGGGCCAAAACATTCTTATTCTAGTCCTGTAGGTCTTAACCTGTAAGGAGTAAAGGCTTTGTAAAAGTTGTAAACTTAAAATAAAATCCTAAGCCCCTACTGACTGAATGGATTCTCTTGTAGCCAAGGCAACTCCAGAAAAACCATAATATTGAGTTCCCAGCCACAATGGGACAGAAGGTTAGACACAACTCATTATACCTCCTCTCTTTTGGGGTTTAGACACAACAACTGACCAGAATTAATGTTAAAATAGAGATCATAAGGCTGACAGAACAGACTCTTTGTGGCAATGAGATACCAAATTATATATATGGCCTAAAACCATGCTAGGCAAGGGGTAAGTCATGCACCCCTGCACTTAAAGAACAACCTATGTTCGAACTGCCACAAGGTGCTTTTTTTTCTTCTCTAGCAGTTAAATGAGCACTGGCCTCAAGAAAAGCAATATTAAAACAATTATAACTCATCCAATTCACAGATGCTGACTAAATGATCCCCTGTTCCACCAATTATAACTACAGCTTTGACCAGACACAAGACTCACTTCAGTAACTGTCTCCTAATAAGAAGACCACCACCAACCATGGACTGATGATTCTAGCCAGTTTACAGAGATCGCTTTTGCATGCCTTTGTGTCCTAAAAAGGCCTTGACATATAGGCCCTAATTGTAATACATTTAAATGTTAACAAAGTGAACATGGGTTGTACGTTACATGCATGCTTGCTTTATACACATGCATTAGAACCACCTTTGTGAATATTCATAGCCTTCTGTAACCTGTTGGATATATATGTTTAGCCAACCCCTCCTTTGAAGTACCTGTCTCTGGTGTTGGCCAAAGACATGCTTCCCAGCCTGCAGGATGGTTACTTTGCAGTCTGTAACACTACAAGAAATAAAGTCTCCTTTCCTTTTCCAAAGTTATAGATTTGTTTTGACAAAATGAATATTCCAAGATCCCATCATGCATATGTTTTGTAGATGGAGTGGTGTAGGGCCCAGGATTTGCATTTTTAACCAGGCTCTCAGGTGGCTCTGAAGCAGGTCTTCTGAAAAACGTGGCCTGAGAAACACATCTGGTTGGTTGCTAATTTGTTTTACTATTAAATCCTAAATCCTTTGATTTGGCATACTACATACAAAGTTCATGTAATAAACCAGAGTTAATTCAAAGGAAAAAGTAGAATATAAGAAATCCACTGTGAGCACCATACATTATAAATTATCCTGAATTACATCATCTAACTTGAGTTGTTAAAGTGTGGTTTGCCAAATGTGTGCCTCACTCACTTTTCAGAAACTTTGGGGTTCAAATATAAATAAACAGATTCCCTTGTTTTCTAAATACATTTATTTGGGTGGTAGGGAATGGGCAAAATGCTTTTTCTAATAGAAAGTGTTATAAAATAAATCTTGACTGTCTTGTTGGTCATGAAGTGGTTCTTAGAAATCAACATCTTGAAGTATTTAAATGCAAATAAATTAGAAGAAGATACATTATATTACCTTTTATGTACATTTGTGTTTTAAAAATGAAAAAAAATATTGTATGGTAAAGTAGTCCTGGGCTTTTCCTAAAGTAGCAGAATTGCCAAGATAAGTAGCTGCATTTCAAGTGTGATAATCAAACCAGCCAAGGAGTGGGAAATGAGCAACTGTTCCCAGAACTCCCCATTTCCTGGAAATGTACACTACTCTGCCCCTGGTCTTCATGCCTTTTTAACCCCTTACCCAATCGTTTCTTCTAACGCTTTTTTTTCAGGTCTATGCAAAACAGAAGAGCATGAAAGGAAAGAATTTATCTAAAAAATGCTGCCCCAAAGAGACTTGGCATTAAATCTTATGCTCAACTCTAAACCTACAACACCTGGTTTGGGGAGCCTGGAGGGAATTACTGTAGGGACAAGCACATTAATATTAGCAAATATATTAAATCAGACAGAAAGGTAACTGTATTATTTTCATATGCTCCACAGGAAGATCTTTTTCTCCTTT
>NW_016107786.1:312978-351298 GCF_001604975.1 Cebus imitator | reverse complement strand
ACCAGTCCATTTATTGCACCTCTTCCATATAGGAGACAGAACAATCACATTATACTATATTTCTCTCTCTTCTCTGCTTTTCTCCAGACTGATATAGGAATGCTTACTAAATTTGTCATCAGTGTTGGAGATGTCTGCTCAACCACCTGAATGGTGAGGGGTGAGTTTGCTCATAGGTTGACATTTGTGCTGGTTGTCTTCCATTCCCCCACCCCACGCCCTCTCTTCTCTTCCATTCTCTGTACCCTAGAAGCTGTCCTTCAGGGCTTGTATCAATGGGCTCCCTTGCTCTCTGTCATCTGGCTAATGAAAGGATTCCACAGGATAATAGAAAACAGGAGGAGAGTAAGGTCTAGATATTTATTCCCAGGCTTACTCCCTGCTAGGATAGCACAAATTGACTACATTGCTCCACAGGTTTTATTAGGTGACCCTTCTATATAGCTGCCTTCACCAGGTTCTGGTAATCAGTCCCTCCCTTGCTTCTTCAGGTCTACTGTTGATAGTCCCAGAATACTACATTCTCCCTTTAAGGGTTGTTTTTTCTCTTACACCATAGAAATTTGTAGTCTCTTTCCTGCAAAGATCATATATAATACAGTATTTAACCTACAAATTATATTCCAATTTTTATTGAAGTGAGATAGTAATAGTGAGAACGGACATTTAAAAGCTTAAATTTCTATTTACTACTGTACACTTAGCACCTAACAATGGCACCTGGCATGTGATGACTCGTCACTAATTACTTATTAAGAGAATTAACAAATGAACTGTGTGTTTAGACTCAAATATAAAGATGTAATTTTTTGTGCCCACATTTATGCTTCCTTGCCACAAATTTATACTATTGCTTTGATAGTGCATAGGCAAGTATGGCTTTTTTTCTTCACAAGAAAATATGTTCCACCCTCATCAGAAAAAAAGAAAAAATAGAAAACAACTCTTATTCAGTCATATACATACTTCACAGATAGGTGAAGATGCCTTTTCTCAAAAGATAATTGCCTATGGACTTTTCATACTTTTACTGAATCCAGAATTCATTTTGCCCCTTTGGATGAGTGTACAGAGCCACCATTTGGTGTATTATGTTAATAATAGAATGTTGGGTACACAAGCCATAGCATGAGTCTAAGAGAGGGTCTAGCTTCTCTCTTGTATTTGCCTCAAAACCACTTTGGTTGGCTGGCCAAACTAGACTCCAAGTGAGTAACATAGTGACTTTGTTCTTATATATACTGCACACTTTAGAATACCCATTTGAGGCCTATGCCTTTTGCTCATATGCTTCCTTTAGTGGCTTCTGCATGGCTGAAGGTGTCTGTAATCAGTCATAAGTGTTCAGAGTAGCCCACTCAGGAAAATAGTCAATGAGCAAATGCTTCATGCAACAGTCAGGACAACCTCCTGGGCATTAATTCCAAAGGAAGCCCAGAAGGCTTCCAAAGACCTTGTTATTGAAGTTTGGTCGGACATATTTCTGTTTTTAAGATCCTTTTCCAAAGTGTGTGATGCAACACAACAAGAAAAATATCCAACAGTATCAACAAACTAATGACTATTTTTTCTCACTCTAAACCTAACTGCCCCAACTGAACACATTATACTCTCCATTCAGAGACCTGAATATTGATGCCATTAGCTTTTTCTAAATGAAGCCTCAGATTATCAGCAAAATTGACTGATTTATCCTTCAGGACGTGGAGGATCAGCAAGCTTTATAAACTCAGGATAAAATTTTAAGTTCATTCAATAATGAAAATTAAGGATACGGGGTCATCCAGAATCAACCAAGGAGCAATGCAGTAATTTCTCAAAGACTAAATTATGGGCTTCCATTTCTGGTACTCTTAACCTGCCATATTGTGAGACAAAATGCTCTCTTTTAAATACTTATTCTAAAACAAGAAATCAATTCAGCACTATTATGCAATGAACCTTGCAACTAATAGTAACTAGACAAGAAAATACATCAGAAATGGCAGTCATATTATCTACAGTTAAATTGAAGGTCCTCCTTCATAGGACTAGGTGAAATTTGTTCTGTCTCTTACTTGGTTTATTTTAAAAAATGAGTCTAAGAAAATAATCAGGCATGGGATTTGAATGGGTAAAGATATTCCTTCCCACAAATGGCTCCCTCTTTGTTTTATATTTAGGAATATGAAATAGCCATTTCAGGTTGGAAATTTTTCCAGTGAACTAATAAAAGGAAAACCAACTGAGGCATATGACATCTACATTATGGTTACTCTGGTAGGAATCTAAGATGCCAGAATTTCTCTAACTTGTTTCTTTCCATTTAGAAAATCAAGCAGCTGTGAGGACCTAATCATCATGAAGATCAAGCTTTCACAATACAAAGTAAGTGTAGGCTGTAAAAGAAAAATGGAGGAATTGCAATAATTCAAATTATCTGTATAATAGTAACAGTGGAAAACAAATAATTAACACTCATGATATCATTTGATCCTTAGTACAATCCAAATGAGGTAGGTAAAGGCAGAAGAAAATCTGAGGCACAGACAGTGAAGACACCTTTTCTCAAAAATGGCTGAACCAGGACATAAACCTAATCTAGGTCTTCTGGATCCAAGTTCAGGGCTCTTTCCACTATACTACGCTGTCATCTTGGAATGAAAGACATGCTGACAAACTTATTGGAATATGCTTTACCAGGGTGCATTAGAATTCTGCAGATGCCCTCTTGATGCCACTTCAAATTCCTGAAAAACCTTGTGGGCCCATAGTAGGAGCCTAGTACATACAAATGTGTTGGTTGGTGTTTATGCAGCATGCAAAAGCTGTATGAACACCAACCAACACATTTGTATAATACATTGTGACACAGCCAGTGATTTTTGGAGGTTCAAAAATCTTCATCAATATCATCTGTGAACAAAACTATCATATATGTTCCCCTTTGCTACTCCCAGCCTTTCCTTTCAATAACTTTTTCCCCCTATTGTCTTATTCTATAAATCCTTGCACCATCAGTATTCTTCCCCAGTGCCAGACTACAACCAAATACTCTCATTTAAATTATGGAGCAAACGACTAATTGGGCTTACTGTCATTTCCATCATGTGGTCTTAATATGAAATAAAATCTTTAATCCAAGAGCAGAAGCAACAGTGTTGTAATTTTAGCCATTATAGTAGCAAGCTAGGTTAAAATAGTTATTGGGCAAGGGATTTCTTTCAAGGGCTTGAGCACTATTGAAATTAGGCCACATGCATGTTACTGCACTTAAAGTAAGAGTGACATTGACTCTAATCTGCCACCATGGGCCATACTACCCAAGAGAACAGCTCCCTTCAGCTTTACCTCTTTAGAAATACTTAACAATTAATTACCCCTTTGAATTGGAAATACATGTAATCATCAGCATTCAAGAAGCACACAGAGAGAAGTAACTTTCCTTCCTACCCTTGTCTCCCTGGCATCCAGTCCCCTTTCTCAGAAGCATCTGATATTTTCACTCTCTTGTGTATCTTTTAGGGACACTCTATTGCATATACAAACACAGCATTGTGTATATATATAGACATTATTATAAATTACATTATAATTTATAATAATTTATCCTAAAATAAATCTATTCTTCCTTTCCTTCTTTCGATTCTCCCTTAGTTGTCCTTTAATTTCTTCAATGAATGGTTCCCACTGATAACTATAGCCTATGTATTCAGCCAAGAGTAATTTCCCTAATGGGAGTGTCAGCTGTCTCAGAATTGGGCTTAGTTCTAGGCCATTTTAAAATGACAGCTTTCATAAGTAAAAGATAGTGTCTCAAAAAATCATATGCTATATTCATATCATTTTAAAAGTTTTATAATTGACAACTCTGATTCATGCTTGACATTCACAGACACCTGAAAACTCATTTTTCTGTATACTTTCTAACAATGACTCTCATATGTTTCAATGTGAGCTTAGCGCCATTAGGTCTTTATTTCATCTCTGCCATTAAGGAGTGATTTACCTCAAGCCTCTTGATTAATTAAGGGAGACCTAGAATTAAGGGAGAATATGAATTCTTCTGTGAAGAAGGTAACTGTCAAGCAGATAATCCAGATAATTCCATAATCACTTCCAAGGTGATTTATAATTGAACCAAATACTGTCTGTATTTCCTAATAAAACCACAATGTCAGCATGACCATGAAGTTACCTTTTCAGGTGCCTTGAGGCTTCTGCTACTTTCTGCACTCAGGCACAATGCTTCTGATACTTGCAAGCATTTTGCTCTTTTTTTCTCAGGATCCATAGTAATGTCTGATGCCCACCAGGCTGATCAAAGAAATGGCGATGCTGGAGTTGCATTATCATTAACTAAAAGAAGCACCCTTTCCAAGTGTCCCTGCTGGACACTTGTGCTCAAGCACCTTCTACAGGGGTTGGTATTCACAACATTTGAACTTTAGCTCCACTTGGCTACAGACAGGATTATTTTCAAGGAGCAAAATCTGAAGGCCTCTGGTTTAATGGAAGTGGATCTATGATACTTGAAACACCTCTTGAGCTGCTAAGTCTTTGGAAATTGCAGAAAAACATATTTCATGCAAATGTAGGTTTTAATGTCACACATTACACTTTCCAACTTAGGTCTCTAGATGTGGGAAAAAATAGTGTGCATGGCAGGCACAAAGAAGTGGAATGAATAATCATCTCCTGGCATTATCTACTCTAGATCCTATCCTAAAAAGAATGTTATAGTGAAATATATTTATTCACATTCGGATGAAAACGAGGATGTAATTCTAAGTTAATTTTATTTTCAAAGAAAATTTCATTAAAATAGAAAAAAGCTTTGTTTCAAAAAGAAAGAAACAGAACTAATGCATTTTGCCCAGATTTGAACATTTCATTAAAAGTCTAATGTTTAATGTGGCATTTTCAAGATACAATAATACTGACAGAAGAATATCTGATAGGATGATGGAATAACACCATGATAATTCAACATAAAATGAAACAAATCACCTAGGTGATTTGAAAAGAGGCTCATCTCTTGATATAGAATCAACATTTGCCATGGTTTCAGAACCAGGTAATTGTGAATGGACATAGCTTGTGTTTTTATCTGATTTATCAAATTGAGGATTTTGAAAAGTATGTTTTGACAAGATTTGAAACAGGTCTCTATGGATCTTACAGATGAAATTCAATTGGCAACTCTGACTCATGACTTTGTTTATACACTTGTGCTTCAACACATCAGAAAAGCTATTTTTTTCCTATAGTTTCTAAGAATGTCTCTCAATGACAAACTCTAAGTCTGAATCATTTCTGGTTATCTTTTCTAGCTTACATCCATTTTCCTCCTTATATATATGCCCATTATTACATCTTTCAAAGCCCATCAGGGATATGGAATAGACATGCAAGATTTTAGTGACTTGAAGGATACAGGAAAATTCCTTCCAATAAGAAAAATTACACTTATGCATTTCTTTTTCCCTTGCCAATGCATGGCAGCAAGGAAAACAGAGAAATATGCTAATATTTAATAAGAATTCTAGAATAACCATTCCATTTACCTCAATGGCACATATTTGGCTCTTGATTTTATTCTGGTGGCCAAATTTTGCCCTTCTGTCTTCTTATCAGTCACCATTATTTTAATTGTCAATATCATCACCATCATGTTTATAGTTATCACAGTCAAGTGCTTTTTCACATTTACAGGGAAACTGTCACTATTCTATATTCAGTCACATTTCCTAATCTCCCTTCATTTCTACCTACTTATAAAAGTCCTCATTGATACAGTGCAAATCAACTATGGGAAGTATTACAGTGTTTGTGTAAGCTTCCTCCATGTTACAAGTTCCCTATTATCTCTGTCTTTTCTTTCCTTCTCTCCAACTAAGCTAAGATCATCTTTGCTTGCCACTGTGAATACTGGCTGGTCTCTCAAAAGTTACCACCCTCACATTCTACTACAACAACTAGTTGGAAGCACTAATCTTCATAATTTATCCAGCTTTTTCTCTCTGTCTTGGTTCTAATTTCCTTATCCTGGAGAAAAGGATATTTTCCCTACATTACCAATATTTTATGTATGTATATATAAAATAAGGTACTTCCCTGCCCTCTCAGATGTGGTATGGGAGTGGATAGATAAAATATAAATATGTAGAAAGATCATATTAGACATATAAAATTCCATGGGAACATCAAGAAAAATGATTTCAGTCTAAAATAATGGGAAGAGTTTTAAATCCAGAAATAATCAAGCTCCCCCAAACAAAGAGAACTTTGGGATAGGTCACGTAATTGAGCTGATATAAATGGCCTATGTAAATAAATTTTATGAAGAAGTAGCAGTGGTTTATAGAAGTAGAAAGTTAAAGGAAGAGGGAGATAAAACTCAATGCAGCCCATTAATGTTAGAGTCTTCAGTGATATCCACCCCATTTCTTTTTTATAACTCATTAAAATACCCTGTACTTAGGCTTTTAAGTAGTAGATAGATCAAAGAAAACATGGCCACACTTGGCTGAACCTCACATTCTCCTCATTTATTTATCCTTTGGAACCATGATAAATGTCATTTCCCAAAAGTGATAACCCCAGAAGAACCAGGAAAAAAATGGACGTGGAAATGATAGCTCATTCTTCTGGGGTCACTTAAATTACCAATGTCAACATGGGTGTTTGTTTTATTACCCTTTGTACTTTTCTGCCCTTTTGAAAAAGTATTTCTGGAAAGAAATGAATAACAGCTATGAAACAAGATGCTTGTAAACTTGAAACAGTTTTCCATCTCTGGACCTTCTCTATAAAGCCTTCCATGAATATCTTAATAGGAAATTACCTTTCCATTTGTTGGAATCCTGTAGCAATTTATCTATACTTAATAATGGTAATTTCTTATTTCTATCTAATATTAAAAGTATTCATGTAACATCTCCTCCCTCCATTACAATTTTTAATAGAAGCACCTAAACTGTTTCATCTCCCAATTTTAAAAAGCACCCAACAGTTGGTATTTTGCAGATAGCCCAAACTCAAAAGTTGTTGAGTGGCTTAGCGGGTAAATATATGAATGAGCAATCCCATTGAAAGCTGGTTCTTAGTTTGTTACTTACAAGATTTTATTTCAGATATTGACTTCCAAAGCAATGACCACAAAATTAAGAAATGGGATGAACATGAAGATATTTTTTCTCAGAAAAATTGATCTCTGAGTGTAATTCAGTTGTCTCTCTTGGGGATACTTAAAATATACTGTTTCACCAAAATTCTGACATATTTATTTATAAAATGTGCCCATATCTGGGTATATTCAGAGGTGTAACACTTGAAGAAGAAATGAATTCAGAATTCAGTTTTATGCTTATATTTTTCAATAATAAAAGTTAATCAACACTGAAGAAAAGTGTGCAATTAAATTGTTAATAAACAAAATTAACACAGTGCATGAATTGCTACATAATATCAAGAACATTACAAGTTTCTTCTTTTACAAAATGTTATAAACACCTCAAAATGCCTTATGTTAAATTTCATTACAAGATAAAAGACAATGTCACTTAAACTATATATTTAAAAATTAAAACATCAACATGATTCAATTATTAATCATTGGTTCTCATTAGTTTTTTCCTGATTCAGAATAAAATTAAACTAAATATATTTAAAAAGCATTTCTAGAGACTATTAACTATATTTTTGTAATGTTCAACAAATAAAAACAAAAAACATTGGTTTGCTTCTAATTGAACAAAGAAAGTATCCACCATCTTTGACATGTGCACTTTACAATTATGTGATCTTTGTTGATTTCAAACAATTTCAAATAAACAATGTGAATGCTTAAATAAAAGGGAATGAAAAATTAGAACCTCTTCTTACAAAGTCTAAAAATTAAAGAGGCCTGGAAGTATGTAAAGTGGCATATTTTATAGAGATTTAAACTCCACTTTGATGTAGGTATTTAAAATCAAATATTTTGGTGTAACCATTGAATCTTGCATGTGTCCTGGTAGATATTCAAGGATGTCAAGTCTATCACTTGCTCTGTATTCACTTTCAGCCACACTTCCACTTAAGAAAAAGCAGGGACTATGGCTAGAATTTATGACACTAGTTTTATTCATTAAATAGAACACAAACAAGGAAAGTTTTCAAATGTGGCAAGCGATGAGCAAAATGTAAATGTCAGTAACTAATGCAAAAGAATACCAAAATAAAATGAACACTATAATTTTCATTTTATAATTAAAAGCCCTGAAAATGTTTTTCAGAGTTAACTATTCAAACATCTAGAAGATTTCTCAAAGGCTTAACGTAAGTTAAAGTAGATCCTACCTTTAAAATTTGGCCTGATTCTTGCATCATATCCTGATGTCCTTCCCATTAACTTGTCCAAGAAATCGGAAGGAGACAGGGTCTGTGAAGGTTGTTTTCCAGATCTGGAGTCATGGTCTTTGCAGAAAGCTGCCCTAAACACATCATTAACTCTTTTAGCAACGGTTTCATTTTCATCCCTTGAGAACAAATGCTCACTGAATTTTTAACATTACATTTTGGTAAAGATATTCGATATGTTAGTATGAAGAAAACTAGAAAAATCCAAACTTTTTGGCCAACTTCTGAACTTGTACATGGTTCTAAAGTTAACTTTTAAGAACTATAAATCCTGAATCACATCTCCTACATCTCCAAGCTTTAATCCTAAGATGTTTGAGAAAAGACAATGTATTTAGTTTTAGATTGTAGATTTTATGTAGATATAGTTAAAACTATTTCTATCTAGAGTTGTCAGAGAAATGAGATAATTTAAAAAATTCAAGTGATTGTCTAAAAATCACTACTCTATGCCTCAAAAAATTGTTTCAGCATATCAGCCCTAAATATAAGTCTTCTACCTTTTATAAGAAATATATAATAATATGGGCAGAACAAACTTATTATTTCATTGTTTATTTTACCATCTGCTAGTTCTAATCCAGCTATCAACTATTACTATTTTTCAATGAGATATCTAAAAGAGAACCTTCATTTGAACATTTAATTTCATTTTAAAATAGGTCAACAATGAGCATGTCTGTGACTTCTATTATTTTATCAGTTATTTATATACGAGCATTTAAATTGTTGACTCTTAAAAATATTAATAAAAACACTTTTCTAAATCATTTTGACTTTTTTATCAAAACACTAAAATTCAGTGAAAAATTTCTCAGATTTTCATTTTCCTGTTCAAAGTAATAAAGAGCTTATTAAAAAGGGCATATTTGGTTTGTAGCAAAATTCTTTCACAATACATAGTGGTTAACTGAAATTTCTTCCCTAAAGTATATATTTTACAAGCTTTACTTTCAATAGTTTAACAAATAGTCTTATTAATTCTATCACTAAGAAAATAACACATTCTTGCCAGTTTTTCAAAGAAGGGGTGTTCAAAGTAAGTGCAAAGATGATATAAATATTTTGTAGGAGTTAAAAATTGATACAATCATATATAAATACTCACTTTCTCATATGCAGATTCATCTGATTAATCAAATATTATTTGATTATCATGTGGTGGTGGTGAGGATGATGATGATGATGATGATGATGATGATGATTCTAATAAAAAGCAGCCTATATTTTTTCTTAATCATAGTAGGAGGTGTAAACCTGAAAGGAACATAGTGGGTTTTCCCAGTATTCATAGCATTATTACTACGTGTTCCATTTATCTTGGTTCTGTGAAAAAATGCCATAATATTTAGTGAAAATTAAATTTAGAGTCCTATACTTTATTGTTAAGAGCATCTCCTATCTCTATGGAGTCTTAGATCCCCTGTTATTGAATGACTATTTAACTTACTGGTAATGATTTGATATTTTGAGGTATCAACTGATTTGACAACTAGTAAACTATGTAGAAAATGCAAACATGCAAATAGTAATCTCTCACTTGTTTTAATTATGGATGCTCAATTTCTTATATGTACATAAATACAAATATGTCATATTAATTAAATTTTGGTAGGCAATCAATTTCCAAACAGACTGAATAGAATATAGTAGCAAAAAGAGATTTTTGATATTTCAAGAAAATTACTGCATTGTACTTCTCATAGTACGTTTCTAGTTTCTGAAATATAATAGAAGTCCCAAGTTGGCTGAGAATTAGGGACCTTTTATATTTTATCTAAAATAAGCATGCTTCTGCCAAATTAATACAATCATTTTATCATATGAAAAACACTATACAAAATAATCCCTTTAAATCACTTTCAGAAAAATTTGAAAGCAAAAATATCACCCTTATATAGAATTGTAAAGAGCATGCAACTTATCAGACTACCTTAATATCACATTGGCTGTGAAAATTTGTGTTGAATTGCATAGAGTGCGGCTATGCATCATAAAACTTGCTTTTGTGAAAATTTACCACCCTCCCACTGTTATTAGGCTTTTTAAATGAACAAAAGATATCTAACTTTCCTCTATAAAATCAAAATAATATAGTCCAGGGCACAGAGAAATAGATAACAACTGAATGACACATTCTCTTTTAAACAATTTAAATATCAACATGCAAAGTCGTTTCACCTACCTGAAGTGGTTTGTCGCTAAGAAAAATGCAAACAAGGCTGTCAAAATGTTCACTAGCTGCCGGTTCATTCCTGTTTCTGTGTTGCTTGTGGAAAATATCCCGAAATGATTCCAGAAAGATGTTAGGACAAAGTATCTATTTATTGTCCAGATTCAAAACCTGGCAGGAATCTAGTTTCCTTTAAAATCAAAGAGAGATTTGGTTTTGTACAGTTTGCTGAGAAAAAAGAAAAAGTGCCAATCTCGGGCATCATGGTCAGGTCAAACTGAGGCTTGGGACCATCAGTTAACCCAGGAAAGACAAAGCCTCAGAACTGATGAATCCCCCAGCTGCTTTTCCTGAATAATAAAAATGCTGCTACCTTAATCGCATCACCATGCAAAGGGGGCTGCTGACAATGCCATGCTGGAAGTCGGGTAGCTGTGGCTTTTGTTTTATATCTTTTCTGTTTAGCAAAGCCCTTTTTCTAGAAAATTTTCCCTTTTAAAAAGAAGTTGTAAATGAGGGAGAGGAAAGGACTTTGTGAGCTGGAGTGGGTGGGAAGAAGAGGGAAAAATTGCTGAGATCCTGTGCTGGAATGAGGGCTATAGAAAGAGACGGAGACGTGATCTTACCCAGCCTATAAATTTCAGCACTCGGACAGCTCCAAGCTCTGAAGTGCGCATGTTTCCGTTTTCAGTCGCTTGGGGCGGGGGTCGGGGAGAAGCATTCAAGAGGGGACATGCCTGCTGTTCAAAGGCAAAGAGTAACTGGCCGTTCAGTGAGAGGGTACTGAAGGGGGTGCGATGACGGCAAGAAGAGAACAGAGGTCAGGAGATGGAGAGAGTGAGGGAGGTGGGGTCTGAGCTCCTAGAAATGCTAGCCTGCCCGTGGGTGGGCGGTACGGGAGCTTGAAGCAGAAAAGAGAAGGGAATAAGGTTTAATCGTGGGAAAACGAAATTGAGGATTTCGAAACAGGATTCAGAGTACTGAAATTACAATAAGGGTGTGGACAGGTCACTCTTTGTCAGTGGAAGCCAGAGGCAAAAAGTGGAGTCCTGTGCTGAAGAGAAGGGGACATTTCTTTGGCATAGAGAAGCCCGTGTGCAGAATAAGGTTCATGAAGATTGATAATTTAATTTAGAAGTCCTTTATGCCTTCCTCGCCTTTTTAATGTTTTCATTTGATTTTAGCCGCCTATTACCAAAGGATCTCTCTACCTCTCTACTAGGGAAAGCCCCTTCCAACTGAGCTTTCTTTAGTGGCTCTAAATGCTTGGGCATCCTTAAGTCACAGATTTGTAGAAAAGGAAAAGAGACAATGGGCCTGCAGGGGGCAGTAGCAATCCTTTTTTGGCCTGGTTAAAGGTTAGAGCCGGGCTCCATGTTAGAAATGAAGCAAAGAAAAGTGAGACTGGGAGTTCAGTTCATCTGCCCATTCCAGATGTTAATCACTAGGAACAGTCATGTAATAAAGTGCATATGCTATTCTCCTAGACTGGCTAAAGGGACTGAAAATAGTGGAAGTTCTTAAGTCCATACGAAACTATGGCAGATAACCCTGCTATTTTAAATTAAAATTACAAATATTATTATTAATAAAAAAGAGGAAGGATAGATAGTACAATGCAGATGATTAGCAGCTCCTGAGAAGAGGGAATGAAAAATGCATGTCCTACCATAAGCTAGGAGAGTAATCTACTTTTTGTTTGTTAAATATCCCTTGTTAATCACCTATGCACTTTACTGTAGGTCTTAATTTTAAAACAAAATAATGATTAATTTTTATTCCATAAATGACTAACTTTGGATTAACTTAAATATTACAGTAGAGTAACAATGAATTCTATGTCTTTAAGAGTAGATTCTGAGAAAAAAAAATGGCAAGTTCTTTTTACCTTTTAATGTTCATATAAATTACCAGAGGATCTTACTGAAATGCAGACTATGATCCAGAAGGTCTGGGGTGGGGCCTCAGATTCTGCATTTCTAACAACTTCCTAGCTGAAGTTGATGCTGCTTGTCCACAGATCACACTTTGAGTAACAAGAGTCTATATGCCTTTTCATAAGATTTATATCCTGCTAAGACAGTGAATATATAGGAATCTCTTTTTAGATGAAATGCAGTAGTGCCCAAGCATTCTACTTACATACAGAATCAATTCTTCAAATGTGTTTTCTTAACTTTCAAAGCCTAGAGAAAATGATTCAGTTTAAAAGAAAAACAGTATGATGTAGTGTGAGACATCCCTGGACTGCAGCTTCAAATTTGTTCACTTCCAAATTCATCCACATGGAAACTCTAGACCTGATTTTATCCCTGCAGTGCTGACCCAAAAAAATAAAATCAATTCCTGGGAACATTTCTCCAATTGGTTCGACATGGAAAAATAGTACAAGTTTTTCTGTGTTCAAGATTCTTTCCAAAAGAAAATATATAAAGATAGACGAAAATGATTTGTCTCAAATTTGTTTAAGGTTGTAAGGATGCCTAAAGTAATAGAGTCTTTGTAAATCATTCCTTTTAACAAGAGTTGTGTTATTAACCAGGAGTAGGATGAGTAAGGAAATCTGTGACAAAAGGAGACTGGCTGGCAGTATGAAATCACAGCATTATATTACTGTAGAGTTGTAAGGGACATTAGAGAGGATTTAGTTTAGCCTCCTCATTTTACTTCTCAGCTCTCCTGAATTTGGATTCCAGCCCTATCAATCCACAGAAACAGCTCTAAGTCTGCCAGTGAATTTCTTGTAACTAAGTCTAAAAGACATTTTTCTGTTCTCATCTTACTTGACATTTCCATGGTACCTAATGTCATTGGCCTTTTCTTCCTTCTTGAAACACTTCCCTCTATTGACCCTGTGACACAGTGCACTCCTGGATTGCCTCTGTCTTCTTGGCAGGCATATCCTCCTCTACCTGGCCTATAAAAGTTGGATTTCCTAAAGGCTATATTCTAGGCTGTCTCTTCTTCTCACACTACACTCGCTTAGACAATATTATGGTAATTTAACTTCCATTATATTTTATACACATGACACAGAAAGGTATGTTTCTACCCAGACCTATATATCCAGCTGCTTTCTAAATAATTCCTAATGGGTGTCTCAAAAGCTCCTCAAACTCCTCGTGTTAAAACCAAACTTCTGATATTCCTCAAACTCCTACTCCTATTCTACTGTGTCTGTTTCATTGTTATCAACCAAAGGCAAAGGCATCATCTTTAGGACTCCCTCTATATCATCCACCATATCTAGTTCTTCACCAAGTCCTATTTACTTTTTTCTCCCAAATCTTTCCACTTACTTCCATCTCAACTTCCATGACCCCAGTTGGAAGTCTTCATCTCTCTCCTGGACTGCTGCAATCATCCTCTTACTAGTCTACCTGAACCAACAGCTGGGCTTCTTCCACCTCATCCTGTACGCTGAAACCAGAATGATTTGTTCAAAATCAGAATCTGATTATGTCACAGCTCCTGGTTAATACTATGGCTTTTCATTGATATTTGTGTAGAACAAGGAAACTACTTAATGACCTAAAAGTTCCACATGGTCTGGCCCATACCTACATTGTTCTTCATCTCATCCACTAATCATCTCATTTCTTCCCCTCTAGCCATATTGGTATTTTTCTTAGTCCCTAATGCTTACTGTATTGCTAATCCCATGAAGTACTCATGCCCCCATCTTTGTTTGGTTAACACCAGCCTATTTTTCACATCTCTGGAAGGCCTTTCCTGATCTGCATTACTTTATCAACTGTATTACAGGCCTCCATAGTGCTCTCTAATGCTGACTCAAGGAGCTCATCATCATTGCATGTATACATGTGTATGATTGCTTGCTTAGGTAGCAAGCTTTGCAGTGGACAGAGACAGTACATGTTTTGGTCCACCATTGTATCTCCATACATTCAATGATAATGACAATCATCATAATGGTATTGATGATAACTAGGATACAATTTTAAGTATGTACCAGAAATTTGTGGCTTAAGCAAAATAACAGAAGTACATATGTATAGTTCACAAATTGTTCTTTCAAAAAACTACTTGTTAGGGAATTAACAAGTTAAGATCTATGATTATTTGAAAGGAAATCAAGTTCAGTGGCACAGTAGTCTAAAGCATAAAATTAAAATCAAAGTAAGAGATTATGAATTCAATATCCTTGATTTGAGTTCTACCTTTAATACTCATTGGTTATGTGACTTTGGACAAGCCATTTAATCTCTCTCAGTCTCATTCTCATAATATGTAAAACATATATAGCACAAATTATATAATTACATAAATACACGTTACATAAAATATTTCCCTGTAGAATACTCTTGAAAATTACATTAAATCAGAGCTGAGGATGTGTTTTTAGAGTTTTAATCTCATTTACTCAATTTACTTAATCACATCTACTCACTGTTAAAATTTGTGTTTTAGCTTTGTTCATTGGACAATTCCACTTACTTTCTTTTTTTTTTTTTCTTGAGACAGAGTCTCAGCCTGTTGCCCACACTGGAGTGCAGTCGCGTGATCTTGGCTCACTGCAACCTCCGCCTCCGAGTTTCAAGCAATTCTCCTGCCTCATCCTCCCAAGTAGCTGAGACTACAGGCACATGCCACCATGCTCAGCTAATTTTTGTATTTTTAGTAGAGACAAGGTTTCACCGTGTTGGCCAGGATGGTCTCGATCTCTTGATCTCATGATCTGCCAGCCTCAGTCTCCCAAAGTGCTGGGATGCCAAGTGTTAGCCACCACACCTGGCCAACGACTCCACTTTCAAGGATAGTAAGATTTATTTGCAATGCAGTGGAAACTGAAGACTAATTCTCCTATGCCTCTATCTTAACCAAATTATAACTGGTTGAGGTTTGTGGCAATCTTATTTTGTACTCTTTTTGCAAGAGAAATGAAAAGATTGTGACCCATCCTATAATGTCATAAAGACCAACATACAATATTTGGTCTATATGATGCTACATATTAAACTTTAAAAAATAGATATAAAATAAAAACACCTTTCTTAACATCAATATCATTTACTGATATTGATAAATCTTAAGAACCTCTAACATATACATAATGCTTTATAGTTTTTAAAATACCCATATTATGTGGCAGAAAAATAATTGACATCTGTATATTTTAATGAGGAATCTATAGTTTGTGTAAGTTGATCAATTTACTCATGCTTTTTATATTTACTGCCCATGAAAAAAATTATTTCTCATTATGTATGATTGCTGTTATTTTTTAAGTGACTGAAAGCCTACTGTATGCCTACAACTACTTTTAATAATTATGTTTTTGTGATTCCATTCCATTAAATTTTGGTTACCGTTATATTAACATATATACACACACAAATGTGTTGAATGGAATACCCATATTAAGAGTCTCAGAGTCAATTTCCTCAAAGAAAGAGTCAAAAGATTTCTAATATACCAATACCCTGTGTCAGGACTTTTACAGAACAGGTCTTCATACAGAAAAAATGTCCTTCTCAAGTACAGACATTCTTTCCTCTACTTAAATATATGAAGTAGAAGTTAAGAAAAGATCTATTAATTTGCAATAGACACCCACCAAGTAGAGGTTTGAGGCAAATTAGAGAAGGCAAGAAGCTGTTTTACCAAATCTTTTGTTGTTAGAGATGCTTCCTCACAGAGAACAATAAAGACAATTTCACCTTGATAAAATGTACCTCCTGAATTTTAGGAGAGATTCACCTGTCTCAAACAGACTCTCTTCTCACTATAGGGCCATAGATTAAAATAGATTTCTAGATGAGAAGACCCTCTGGCATGAGGATACATGGCCATTATGATATTTACTAAGCCATATGGTTTGTGATATCAATATTGGTGACTGCCATTTCTTAACTACCCATAATACTGTATTAGAGTTCTCCAGAGAGACAGAACCAATAGGATATGTATATATAGGCACATCTTGTTTTATTGCACTTTGCTTTATTGTGCTTCACAGATACTGCATTTTTTACAAACTGAAGATTTATGGCAATCCTGCATTGAGCAAGTCTATTGGCACCATTTTTCCAACAGCATGTGCTCACTTTATGTTTTTATGTCATATTATGTGACTGGATTGCTGCAATTTCATGACAAAACTTGAATGGATGAGGAGCTGCTTCTTATGGACAAGTAAAGAAAGTGGTTTCTTGATATGGAATCTACACCTGCTAAGGATGTTATGAACATTGTTGAAATGACAATATTCTCACAATCTTTCAATTTTTTTCATTATTATATCTGTTATGGTGACCTGTGACTGGTGATCCTTGATGTTACTACTGTAATTGTTTTGAGGCACCATGAACCACACCCATATAGGATGGCAAACTTAATCGATCAATGTTATGTGTGTTCTGACTGCTCTACCGATTGGCCATTCTCATTTCTCTCCATCTTTTTGGTTCTCCCTATTCCCTGAGACACAACAATATTGAAACTAGGCCAATTAATAACCCTACATTGGCCTTTAAGTATTCAAGTGAATGGAAGAGTCATATGTCTCTCAGTTGAAAGCAAAAGCTAGAAATGATTAAGCATAATGAAGAAAGCATATGGAAAGCTGAGATAGGTCAAAAGTTAGGTCCCTGGCACAGACAGCCAAGTCATGAATGCAAAGGAAAAGTTCATGAAGAAAATTAAAAGTGCTACTCCAGGGAACACATAAAAGATAAGAAAATGAAACTGCCTTATTGCTGATATGTAGAAAGCTCAAGTGGTCTGGACTGGAGATCAAAGCAGTCACAACATTCCTTTAAGCCAAAGTCAAATCCAGAGCAAGGCCTCAACAACTCTTTTCAATTCTATGAAGGCCGAAAGAGGTGAGGAAGCTGCAGAAGAAAAGTTTGAAGCTAACAGAAGTTGGTTTATGAGTTTTCAGTAAAGAAGCCACCTCCATAACATAAAAATCCAACATGCTAGAGTAAGTCCTGATGTAGAAGCTACAGCAAATTATCTAAAAGATCTGGCTAAGATTATTGATGAAGAGGGTTACAGTAAACAACAGATTTTCAACGTAGATGAAATAGCATTCTATTGGAAGTAGATACCATCTAGGACTTTCATAGCTAGATAGAAGTCAATGCCTGGCTTCAAAGCTTCGAAGGACAGGTTGACTCTTTTATTAGGAGATAATGCAGCTGGTGACTTTCAGTTGAAGACAATGCCCATTGACCATTCTTAAAGTCCTAGGGTCCTTAAAAAGTATACAAACTCTACTCTGCATCTGCTTTATAAATGGAACAACAAAGCCTGGATGACAGCTAATCTGAACATTTAGGTCCACTTCTAAGACCTACTTCTCTGAAACAAATAGTCCTTTCAAAACATTACTGCTCACTGACAATCCACCCAAGGGTTCTGGTCACCCAAGAACTCTGACAGATATGTACAGGAGATTAATGTTTTTCTCATGCCTACTAACACAACATCCATTCTGCAGTCCACAGATCAAGAAATAATTTTGACTTTCAAGTCTTATTATTTAAGAAATACATTTTGTAAATCTATAGCTGCCATAGACAGTGATTACTCTAATGGAGGTGGGAAAAGTAAATTAAAAACCTTCTAAAAAGAATTCATCATTCTAGATACCATTAAGAACATTTGTGATTCATGAGTGGATGTCAAAATATCAACAGGAGTTTGAAGGAAGTTGATGCCAGCCATCATGGATGACTTTGAGAGGGGTTCAAGACTTCAATGGAGGAAGTAACTGCAGATGTGGTAATAAAGCAAGATAACTAGAATTAGAAGTGGATCCTGAGGATATCACTGAATCGCTGCAAATCCATGATAAAACTTGTAAACATGTGAGGAGTTGCTACTTTTGGATAAGCAAAGCAAGTGGTTTCTTGAGTTAGAATCAACTCCTAGTGAACATGCTGTGAACATTGTTGAAATGACAACAAAGTATTTACACTATTCCATAAACTTAGTTGAAAAAGCTGCAGCGTTTGACAGGATTGACTCCAATTTTGGAAGACGTTCTACTGGGGGTAAAATGTCATCAAACATCATTGTATCCTATAGAGAAATATTTCATGAAAAGAGGAGTCAATCTATGCTGCAAACGTCAATGTAGTCTTATTTTAAGAAATCTGTCACAGCCAACCCAACCTTCAACAACTACCACCCTGATTATTCAGCAGCCATCAACATAGAGGCAAGACTCTTTACCAGCAAAAAGATTACAACTCACTGAAGGCTCAGATGATAGCATTTTTAACAATAATGTATTTTTAAATTAAGGTGTGTACATTATTTTTAGATATAATATTATTGTACACTTTAATACACTATAGTAAACATAACTATTATATGCACTGGGAAACCAAAAAATTGCATGACTCACTTTATTATGACATTCACTTTATTGCAATGGTCTGGATCCAAATCCACAATACTCTGAGGTATGCCTGTGTAGATATATGACAGAGATTTATTGGGGTATTGGCTTATGCACTTATGGAGGCGGAGAAGTCCTATGACAGGCCATCTGCAAGCTGGACACCCTGATGCTGATGGATAGCTCAGTTTATGTCCAAAAACTTCAGAACCAAGGAAGAAGATGGTGTGACTTTCAGCCTGAAATTAAAGCCCTGAGAACATGCAGGAGAGGGCAGTGATGCAAGTCCTGGAGTCCAAAGGATAGAGAGTCTGTGGTCCTGATGTTCAATGATAGGAGAAGTGTGTCCTATATTCAGTAGAGGAGAGAAATGAATGTGCCTCTCCTCTGCCTTTTTGTCCTATCCAGGAACCAAGCCTATGAAATGGTGCCCAACCACATTGAGGATGGATTTTTCCCACTCACTCCACTGACTTACATGCCAATCTCCTCTGGAAACACCCTCCTTCACAGACACACCCAGAAATAATGCTTTACCAATTCTGTAGGTATTTCTTAATCCAGTCAAGTTGGCACCTAAAATTAAACATCACAAATATCTCAGGGATCGGGCAGAGAGTGTTTCTTTCAAACTAAGACCTCTGAGCTACCACTGCAGAGTCCACAATGGCTCTTGACTTTCATGGCCACTGATTGGCCCATATGACCTTTATTTCCCTGCAATGGTTATATTGGAAATGAAAGGCATATTATAGAGCCCACTCTGTTGAATTAGATAAGTTGTTAGAAGAATAGGAATGAAAAAAGGATGGTGAAAAACAAAGCATAGGTTCTGTATGTTGATTTGTGCAGGCTGCTACAAGCATTGGTACTGATGAATATAAAGCTGTTTTCAATGGCCAGCATTGTCCATAGAGCAAGAATGCTTAGAGCTGATGTCACTCTGCATTTACTCTCTCACATTTTCAAAAATCCAGCTTGCGTCTCTCCTTTTTATTTTGCAGAAGGCACAAACATGCCCACCATGAAGAGAAGCAAGCTTCAAGGATATGAAACCTAAATGGGAAATCACTGCTCTTCCAGGCTCCATGCAGGCAATTGGATGTCTGTCCAGAACATTTCTGGGTTAAATTGTTTGGAAGTCAGAAAATTTATTTTAGGACTGGAGTTCTGCTTATTAGTGTTCAATGTTCACAGGCCACAAATATGTCAAATGCTTGAAACAATTCATATTTCCAGTGATGATTCATGGCAAGTGATTGCTTCCCTGTTGGCTAATGTGAGAAATGCAGCATTTCTTTTCATAAACATTAACAGGACAAACAAAAATTTGGAGGATAAATAAAGTATAATTCCACTTGGATGTATTAGAAATATTTCTTCTTTGCTACAACTCCAAAGATGATAATAATGAATAATAATGAGATTGATTGTTGCAGTAGCACTTGTCTTAGAATCTTCTAGGTCTGGTTCTGCCACTGACGTAAAAAATGCCTTGACATCACCTTCGTTATTATGATACCCTTGCTGAAAATGTATTTTGGGGAGTTCTCACGATTTAAATGTTTGTTACTGACTTCATTAGTGTCTACCTCTGATCCCATAAATTGCCTCTTCTGGATTGCCTTGGATTCAGAGAATGCTGAAAAGGAGCTGAATTTGGAAAGATCGCATTACTTGAACTTGAACAACAGCAATAGTTTTACATTTGCAAGTCAGCTAGCATTTTGTAGCTGACATGGCGTTACATTATAGATAATGACTTTTTATTATTATTTTGAAGTATAATATAGATGGTAACTCATTAGTGCATGTGTACCCAACAGTCCCATACCAATCAACTAGTCAATGAATATGAATCAGGCATTTACTATATGCAAAATACTGTTATTTCTTCGAAGATAAGGCAAAGTAATATGAAACATTCTTTCTGCTTTGTAGGGACTTATAATCTATCTATATGTGAAGATAAGGAAAATAAATATTATGAAAGTGGGGCTGTAGGTTATATACAGTATCTAGGGAGATCAGCTTACTGATACCCAAGACGTTTCAAAATGTGGCATTCATCCATGTATTCTTCACAGTGTAAATTCTGGTTCTTAGCTTTGCAGGTTTACAAAATTAATCTTGTGAGAGCCTCAAATATGTTATTAATCATGAATGTCACATACTACCTCTATAACACCTAATAACCTGACATAAAAACCAGAATGAAAATATAGCTACTGGGCTGCCAAGTAACCCATGTAGGCCTGGACAGTGTGTAAGCTTCCTGGGTGCATGCTGCCTTGCAAGGTTTTGTGATAAACATGACATTATCACTGATAATGGGATATGACTATAGTTGAAATGTGAAAGAGCTGAGTGAAACCTATACAGACTGAGGGTATCACCTCTAACTTTTAAATACTCATTTGAGAAAGTGAATATTTACATCTGCTTCCCTTACTCATTTCTTGGATTGGGATTTGATTTATCTCTCAAACTTATTTTTTAAGCTTCATTTTTGATTAACTTCACTGCTAATTGAAATATTCATTGCATTTTGAAATTGGGATATGATGAAATACTACACACTTATACAAATGTACATAATACACATAAATTGCATATAATAAAATAAACTGCCTTGTAGCCACAGATAACATAAGACACAAAAAATCACCAACACCTCTGAATCCTACTGAATGGTAATCTATTATCATATCTCTTATGTTAACTTTTATACTGAAAATTTTTCTTAGCATTTTCTTTCTTTGCTTTGTTTTACCAAACACACACACACACACACACACACACACACACACACACACACATTGTTTAGTTTCTCATGTTTTAAAGAGTGCATAAATTGAATGAGAATGTTTGTATTCTGCGACTTTCTTTGGTCAATATTATGTAATTGTACATATCAAGAATTCATTAAGTTTCATGCTGTATTTATCCATCCTTTGAACATTCTATGATTTCTTTATCTGTTTCACTGCTGATGGGCTTTGGGTCATTTCTAGTTTTGTTTGTGTGATTTTGCCATAATAAATAATGCTGCACAGTATTCTTGTATATTTCTTCTGTTGTATATGTGCAAGTTTCTCTGGCATGCATATTTAGAGGAAGAGCTATTGGATCCTAATGTATACACAACTTCCATTTTATTAGAGGATGCCAAGCTGTTTTCTAAAGTGATATAAAATTTATGCTCTTGCCATAATGTAAAAAAGTTATAACTAATGTAAAAAAAAGACATAACTTTGTATCTCTACCAACACTTGGCCTCTTCAGACTTTAATTTTTGCCAATCTGGACAATATTAAATAACATCTCACTGTGATTTTGGTGTACTTTTATCTGATTTCTAATGGTTCAGTACCGTTTCAATATGTTTACTGACCATTTGTATTCCATCTGTGAAATACCTGCTTATTTCTTTTGAAAACTATTCAATTAAGTTGTTTTCTTTGTCTTCTATATGTATAAAAACTATTTTGTAACAATCCTTTGCCAGTTTGTGGCTTTCCACTTTCATGATCATATTATTAAAATAAATTTTATTAATCAAATGTTATTAATGAAATTTATCAATTTTATAAAAAAATATTNCCTGGTTTGTGGCTTTCCACTTTCATGATCATATTATTAAAATAAATTTTATTAATCAAATGTTATTAATGAAATTTATCAATTTTATAAAAAAATATTATCGGTAAAATTTATTAATTGTTCCCCTTATGGTTTTTAGCTTTTACTGTTTTTACCTTGTGATAGAAATATTTTTCAATACTGAGATTATGAAGGTGTGTTCTTACATTATCTTTGATATGGTTTGGCTGTGTCCCCACCCAAATCTCATCTTGAATTGTAGTTCCCATAATCCACACATGTTGTGGGAGGCACCCGATGGGAGGTAATTCAATCACAAAAGTGGTTATTACCCCTATGCTCACTCATGACAGTAGGTGAGTTCTCACATGATCTGATGGTTTTATAGGGGGCTTTCCCCTCTTTGCTTGGTACTCAGTCTCTCCTCTGCCACCATGTGAAGAAGGACATGTTTGCTTCCCCTTCTGCCATGATTGTAAATTCCGAGGCCTTTCCAGCCATGCAGAACTATGAGTCAATTAAACCTTTTTCATTAATAAATTACCCTTTATTGGGCAGTTCTTTATAGCAACATGAGAATGGACTAATACAATCTTCTACTGTTTTTAAAATGTCTCTCATATTTAAAAAATACCTAGAGTAAATAGTATCTCTATTAATTATCCACCTTCATATAGTCATAGTTATTAATTGATTTGTGTTAATTATATATGATACAAAAATTAGGTGTTCCTGTTTTAAGAGTTCAAAAATTAAAATGCCCTGTAATATTAACACAGCATGTTAGACTATAGATTCGCAAACTCACTTCAAAGTGATATAAGGGTTGCTAATTCAAAAAAGTCTTGATTGCTGATGTGGTAATGTATAGTGGTGTAATAAACTATCCAAAAACTTACTTGCTTAAAGCAACAATTTGTTAGTATCTTTCATGATCCAGAAGATTGAGTGGGTTCATCCAGAGATTCTTGTTTGGGATATGTCTAGTTGTTACATGGAAGCTGAAGCTTGAGTCATCTGAAGTTTTAATTGGGCCAAACTTCCAAGATGGCTTGCTTATATGACTGATATTTGGTGCTGGCTGTTAGATATTGAATAGGAGTTCACCTAGGACAGTTACAAGATAACCTACATGTGACCTCTTTCTGGAGGTTGGGCTCCTTACACCATGGTGGCTGGGTCTAAGAAGGTATATCCCAACAATGAGCATTCCAAAAAAACAAGCAAGAGGCTGCTACAAGGCTTCATATGACCTAGACTTGGGAGTCATATAGTGTCACAGTTTCTTGCATTTTACTAGTTAAGTATGGCCAGCTCAGTTTCAACACAGGAAGAAGCTTCTCTAGGGCGTGAATTCTGGAAGGTACGGTTCACTGGGCCATTGTCTGTGAACATTAGTTACAACAGTCATGTAAAAGGATTGCCAGTATTAACATTTGCAGAGAGAGTTCTATGTCACAATAAATAAGATTAAATAGATTGAAAAACTTCTCACTATAAAACACCTACATTTTATGCTAAAATTTTTTTAAAGCGTAAATTGACTATGAAGTAAGAAAAATTCTCAGAGGTCCAAACAAGAAAGCATAAATTTAGAGTAAAATTTAAATGCTAAAGACAGATTAGAGTGCCTTTTGATCCCAGACACCTATGACTTTAGTTTTAATGCAGATTGGCAGGGAAGGGAGGGGATGAGAGAGAAAGACTAGAGCCAAGGTAGGGTGGATAATCTATTTGAAGATCCTCTACTATATGAGCCATGAGGTGTGCTACACAAAAGGAGGGATAGCAGGAAACATGACTGTTCAAAACTTGATTCTAAATGGAACTTAAAAGTGTCTGAGAATTTGTGAACAAGGGAAAACATCATACAGGTTTATGATTCTAATTAGTACTAACTCTATGATCCAAATACCTTAAACCAAAAATTTATTTAAAGTTATTTTAAGTTGGTGATCCCAAGTATCTCTGGTAGAAGCAATGAAAATTAAGTTGGGGGAAACAAATTTTTAACACACATCTCAAGGTTTTTCTTCAGCTAATGTTCTAACAGATAGGATTTGCAAATACAAATCACAAGATACATGACATAACAAGAACATCATGAATAAGAGCCAGGAGAAGCAACAAGTAATAGCTAAGATACTCAAACACTTCAGATATCAGAATTATCAGACCTAGAGAACATGTATTAAATATGTCTAACAATTACAAAGGCAAAGAATGAGTAAGAAACAAGTGACTCAAAAGTAACCAGTTGAATATCTAGAATTGAAAAGTATAATAATTAACATATAGAAGTCTAACTATTTAAAATAATATTAGATTTAACTTACAGGTATTGATCTGGAAGATAAACCAAAAGTTCTATTCAGAAAATAGCAGACAGAGACAAATAATTTGGAAACATCAAAGAGAAGTTAAGAAACATCAAGGATAGAGGGAAAAGATCTAACACATATCAAGCAGGTGATTCGAAGGAATAACAGATTTCAGGAGAGGTGATATTGAAGAGACAATGGCTAAAATTTTTCAGAACTGATAAAAAAAAAAAAACAACCTGGGATTAGGAATTCCAGTGAAATTCAGGAAAAATTCGGAATTGCCACACCTAAATACATTGTATTGAACGTGAAACTTAAAAGCTAAAGACAAAAAGTCTTGAGATCAGTCAGAAATAGAATGTTTAAAATTACTAGGTGGCAGTTGAATGGCTGAATTATCACCAATAATGACTCAGGGAAGGTAACTGACAGCATAGAATTATATATCTGCAAAATTCTTTTAAAAAACAAGAGTGAAATAAACATACTTACAGACAAAACTGAAATGCTTACTACCATTAGAACTTGAGAAAGGGAATAGAAGAAAAATAAAATAGTAGTAAAAGGCTATTTCAGGAAAAAGAAAACTGCTCTCAAAGGAAAGTATAAGATGCAAGATAAAGTGGTAAACAGAAATTGCTATACAAATGGGTAAATATTAAAAGTACACAGCATATTAATGGGTTTTAAGGCAAAAAATGAGATTTTATTAGGAAAGGCAGAAATTGTGCCAGATTAATCTGATTAAAACTATAATATGACACCACACTGGAATAAAGTAGAAAGAAAAACCAAGGAAGATGAAGATAAGCAGAGAGGTAAATAAAGGGAGTAAAAGGCTGAAGGTTTCAAATGCTAAAATAATTGTTCACCAGAATTGACATTTTAAACTGGAGAATTAAATAATCTTTCTTTCTCTGGCTTTTCTTCCTAACTCAAGGCATACCTTGTATTAATCCTACTCCAAAACTCTCTACCACTTTAAAAGGTGTAGCCCAACAGAGAGTGAAACAGACTCTCAGAGTCCAAGATACCAGTTTTACTTTACATGAGAATGTTAAATGACAAGTTAAATGTTGTCTTCAGCAATATAAGCCCCATTTCCTTTTTTCTGTGTGTGCCCTTAATGTTCCTTTTAAAAAAAAAAAAAAAAAAAAATTTATTTTTTATTTCCATAAGTTTCTTGGGGAACCGGAGGTGTTTGGTTGCATCAATAAGTTCTTTAGTGGTGATTTCTGAGATTTGATGCACCCATCACCCAAGCAGTATACACTACCAATTTGTAGTCTTTTATCCCTCACCCCTCTGCCACCCCTTCCCCCGAGACTCCAAAGTCCACTGTACTATTCTTAAGCCTTTGCATCCTTATAGCTTAGCTACCACTTATGAGTGAGAACACATAATGTTAGGTTTTCCATTCCTGAGTTACTTCATTTAAAATAATGTTCTCCAACTCCATCCAGGTTGCTGCAAATGCCATTACTTTGTTCCTTTTTATGGCTGAGTAGTAATGCATGGGATATATATACCACAATTTCCTTATCTATTCATTGGCTGATTGGCATTTGGGCTGGTTCCATATTTTTAAAACTGCAAATTGTGCTGCTATAAACATGCATGTGCAAGCATCCTTTTCGTATAGTGACTTTTCTTCCTCTGGGTAGATTCCCAGCAGGGGCATTGCTGAATCAAATAGTAGTTCTACTTTTCATTCTTTAAGGAATCTCCACTCTGTTTTTCATAGTGGTTGTATTAGTTTACATTACCACCAGCTTCGTGTAAGTGTTCCCTTTTTACCACATCTATGCCAACATCTACTATTTTTTGTTTATGGCCATTCTTGCAGGAGTAAGGTGGTATCGCACTGTGGTTTTAGTTTTCATTTCCCTGATTATTAGTGATGTTGAGAATCTTTTCATATCGTTGTTGGCCACTTGTATATCTTCTTTTGATAATTGTCTATTCATGTCCTTGGCCCAGTTTTTGATGGGATTGCTTGTTTTTTTTCATGCTAATTTGTATGAGTTCCTTGTAGCTGCTGAATATTAGTTCTTTGTTGTATGTACAGATTGCAAAAATTTTCTCTCACTCTGTGGGTTATCTGTTTACTCTGCTGATTGTTTCTTTTGCTGTGCAGAAGCTTTTTAGTTTAATACGGTCCCTGTTATTTACCTTTGTTGCATTTGCTTTTGGGTTCTTGGTCATAAAGTCTTTGCCTAAGCCAATGACTAGAAAGGTTTTTCTGATGTTATCTTCTAGTATTTTTATGGTTTCAGGTCTTAGATTTAAGTCTTTGATCTATTTTAGTTTATTTTTGTAAAAGGTGAGAGATGAGGATCCAGTTTCATTCTTCTACATGTGACTTGCCAATTATCCCAGCACCATTTGTTGAATAGAGCAGGCATTCTTTCCCCCATTTTATGTTTTTGTTTGCATTGTTGAAGATCAGTTGGCTGTATTTGGCTTTATTTCTCGGTTCTCTATTCTGTTCCATTGGTCTATGTGCCTAGATTTGGACCAGTACCATGTTTTGGTGACTGTGGCCCTTTAGTATAGTTTGAAGTCACATAATGTGATGCCTCTAGATTTGCTCTTTTTGCTTAGTCTTGCTTTGACTATGCAGGCTCTTTCTTGGTTCCATATGAATTTTAGGATTCTTTTTTCTAGTTCTGTGAAGAATGATGGTAGTATTTTTATGGGCATTGCATTGAATGTGTAGATTGCTTTCGGCAGTATGGTCATTTTCACAATATTGATTCTACCCATCTATGAACATGGGATGTGTTTCCATTTGTTTGTGTCATCTGGGATGTCTTTCAGCAACATTTTGTAGTATTCCTAGTAGGGGTCTTTCACCAGCATTTTGTAGTATTCCTTGTAGGGGTCTTTCATCTCCTTTGTTAGGCATATTCCTAAGTTTTGTTTTGTTTTGTTGCAGCTATTGTAAAAGGGGTTGAGTTACTGATTTGATTCTCAGCTTGTTCACTGTTGGTGTATAGCAGAGCCACTGATTTGTATACATTAATTTTGTATCCTGAAACTTTGCTGAATTCATTTATCAGTTCTAGGAGCTTTTGAAGGAGTCTTCAGAGTTTTCTAGGTTTATGATTAAATCATCAGCAAACAGTGATAGTTTGACTCCCTCTTTACCAATTAGGATGCCCTTTATTTCTTTCTCTTGTCTGCTCTAGCTAGAAATTCCAGTACTATGTTGAATAGAAGTGGTCAAAGTGGGCATCTTTGTCTTGTTCTAATTTTCAGGGGAAATGCTTTCAACCTTTCCCCATTCAGTATTATGTTGATTGCGGGTTTGTCAGAGATGGCTTTTACTACCTTAAGGTATGTCCCTTCTACGCCTATTTTGCCAAGGGTTTTAATCATAAAGGGATATCAGCTTCACTTTCTAAAATATGCCAAACCAGCATTTCCCCATCTCCTTTCTGGACAGCCATATAGGGGCCATAATTCTAAGACACATAAATGGTAGGAATTCTTGCCAAATGGTTGATGGTTAGACCAGCAAAGAAATAGATGGAATCTCCATCAACAGTGCTTTTCAAAAAACGTGTTTCTTTCATAAACCCGCTTATCCTCTTACAGGCCTATGCAGCTATGGTGCATGGTATTAATTGGAAGATTCAGAAGATATATATTCAAGTTCTACCTCTCCTACTTACCAGCTATGCAATCTTAGATAAATTATTCTAACTTTCTAAGCCCCAGTTTAGAATAGGAAATAATACCACTTTTCTTCTAGACCATCCTGGTTGTACCAAGGATGCAATGACATGGATTGTAGGGCTATATAAACTTCAAGGACTCCAATAAATATAAGTTGTTAGTCTTGAATAAATACTTTTCATTATCACAATCACATGAGGCTTTTTACATAATAACCTCCTTAATTGTAAGGAGGTGATTATAATTTGTTTTCAACATTTCACATTAATTTAAGAAAACAGTTAAAAAGTGATGCATTTTCAATGATGATTAATAATATATGCAAAATATATGTGAATGAAGAAAACAAGATTATATTATTTTTCAGCTGAGCAATTATTATATGAACCTCTGGAGAAAAAACATACTTCAACTTTTAAGCTATTAACTTTAGCAATTCTGAGCATGTTTAACAGTCATGCCAAATGACTTAGATAAATTGCTAAATATGAATAAAGGGGAGAATTCTATTGATACAAAGGAAAGGTCTTCTAGTAGAGAAAAATATTTAAAGGGGGCTTGAGATAATTTAATGTAAATATAAGACTAAGTCTATGGAAAAAATTGAATTGTGTTTGCTTCTTGAGTAGCATACCAAAAACATAATAAACTCAAGAGATTGAAACAAATGAGTAACCTCAAGATATTGAAACAAATGAGTAACCACTTCTCCTTTTAAGTAAAACTATTTATGCTAGACTTTTCAAAGCCTTAAACATAAGGCCAAATAACTTTACAAAACTAAATCAGGTTTCAGCTAAATGCTAAACAAATCCAGTTGTATAAGCTTTCATCATACAGTTAGAAAATAAGCTTTTCTACTTATTTATAAAGTATTATAAAGTAAGGATGAATGTAATTCTCAATATCTTGCCTACAAAGTTGCTTTGATACAAATAAGAATGAGAAATGGGCTATGAACAATGGATGACAAATCATTTTCTTGAGTTTCCAGAAGCCACTTAACTATTAAAATAAAATGATGCCATAATTCATATTTTGTTCCATGAGGATATCAAAAACTGACTGTGGACTTCAGACTTTTTGATTCTGTTATGTTGAACAGACCCATTTTCCCCAGGGATATGTCCCTTCACCATGGAGTTCCAGCTCCTTGACCAGGATGGCACACTCTACTTTCCAGTTATGTCTGACAGTCTATTCTTTTCTGGTATTTTTTCATTACCAAGGGCCCATGACTCCTGGGCATTCTGTTTTCTCCCTTTGTTCCTCCAGATTCTCTCTCCACCTTTCATCCTGCTCTATATCTCTGCCGGCCAATGTTAATGGACTGCAAAAATTAGGCTTCATTGACATTTGGCTTACAATTCAGCTCAGCCAATATAAGGCACCAGCAGGAGAGTTAGGAAGGAAAGACAAATTGGGGTATTTATTTCACCAGCTTCCTCCTAGCTGAGCAGAAACCTGGTGGTAGCTTTGCTTTTCTGTTGTAGGCCACAGTTCCTGAAAGACGACTCTCTTCTATTGCTAAAATTCTTCCTAGTTTTCAATAATGATTTTCTACTCTTGTGCTTTTAGACCTAGGATGATAACAGCTCCCTGCTATTGTTGGCCCCTGGGTGTTTTTACCATCCCTAGTTTTATTCCCTTAATTTTAATCACAAGCTTTTATATAAAGTCCCTTTAGTAAATCCTCACTAATTTACCATATTTGAGTGTATCTTGTGTCTTTAAAAAACGCTTCTCTTCTGATTTTAACTCACTTTGCTATTTTTCACCTTTTTGTTTTGCTAGCTGTGAGCAAACATTACTTTTCCCTCTTCTAAATCACCTCTAGCAAAAATTTTCTCTGCTTTATTATGCCTTTTCACTTTACTGTAAACTTAGGTATAATTATTAACTTAGGTGTAAAACATATTTCATCAAAAGATGACACAGAAATTCATTCTTCACATTTCTCATAGCATCTAAGCCAGGAAGCAACACTGGTTAGGAGCTGGATTTGAAGTTTTAATTCATTTTTCCTTGATTTGTTTCTCTTCCTTTCCAGCCTTTCTTAATTTCTTTCCAATTTAACCCATGCCTTCATCGCTATTTTTCACTTGGCCTCAATTTTTACAATACTTTAAGTCCTAAGCCCCACTTTATGAAGCTATTACATTAGATTATTGATGTCAAATTAAAGAATTCTGAGTTTATGAGTCTGAAAGTCATTTTCCCCCTCAATATAACAAAGTGTGAATCTTCCTCCCTTCAGGGCACAATACTGAGCTCATCTAATTTTTGGTTGTCTTTGCTGATCAATGAAAGGAGGTCAATTTACTTGGAAAGTGCTATCATGTTTACTTAAACTAAACACTGTTGTTAGTTCTGTTACTGTATTAAAAATATTCAAGTGAAGGAAGCTCAGGGGTAATATAGTACATGAAGCTGCTGGAACAGGGAAGATAAAGACTAGAATGAATCTTTAGAATCAAATTTCACTTTGGCTTTATTCTTCTATCTATTATAGTAATTTCTACTTTTGTATCCCTAAGGGCTAGTTTGAATTCTTTAAGACAAAGCCAGAACACATTCTATAGATGAATACAGAGAAATGGAAGACTTCTTGCCCACAGTAAAAGCATCCAACTTTATCTTCCTGGTAACAAGTTTAAGAGGTGCTACTATACATTCCTTTTTAGAGAGGAGTGGGAGACATGAGGAGTAACACAGTCTCAGTGAAATCTGGGGAGTGGGTGGCCTAGATGAGATATCCTAGGGCTAATTGGGAAGAACATGACATCTGTTTCTGGTGTCATCTCTGCAGCAGGCTGTAGTAGGATGAACATGAAGTCTGGATTTGGACATCTATGTGTTTGAATCCTGGTTCTACTATTTCGTATGACCAGGTATCCTGGACCAAATCAATGACAAAATGTTGTATTCTTAACTGGTGACCTTGAAATTCATTTTTTCATTCAACAAATATTTTATTGAAAGCCTACTATGTTCCAGGCCCTATTCTAGGCACGGAGTGTATTAAAAATTGAAGTAATATGAAGTCCCTAATCTCATACAATTTATCATGATTTTGCAGGCTGGCCTTCTCTTCAGCCATCAATTGACCCTAAAAGTGCTAGATGGCACATTGCCCTTCCTATGTCCATAGGCAATCATGCAAAATGCACTAATTAAATGTCTCCATAATGACTGCGTGCTACAGGAATGGCCCAGTGCCAATGCCTTGAAAAGTCTGTGCTCCAAATGCCACTCTTGTCCTGAAGCTAATGTATAAAGTGACCACAGCATACATTTAGAATTGATTGTTTTCTTTAGATTTAATCAAGCCCTCCTTTCCTCCTCCTCTGAAAATGTTAATGTTTTCTTTCTACTACAGTCATTATACTTTAACATGAAAAGAATTAAATTTTCCTTTCTGACTTTTAATTATCCCCTGACAGCTTTGAGAAATGGCATGAGTAACACAAATCAGAAATGCCAGTTGGCTTTGGAATGCATCCCGTGTGCTTTTGAAACAGATTTTCTGAGCTATGTTTTGAACAAGTGTTAATGTTAATTTGTGTTTCTTTAACAGACACCAACAGATGAGCAAAAAAGAGAAAGAGGTCCTTCACAAATGTAATAGTATGACAGACGGGATTTCCAGGATTGACAATACCATGAAGACAATCAGCAGCAAAAAAATTCAGAGGTCATTGAATATCCTTAAGAATGTCGTGCAGTGGCTCACGCCTGTAATCCCAGAACTTTGGGAGACCTAGATGGGTGTATTATTTGAGGTCAGGGGTTCAAGACTACACTGGCTAACATGGTGAAACCCCCTTTCTACTAAAAATACAAAAATTAGCAGGGTGTGGTGGTGCATACCTGTAATCCCAGCTGCTTGGGAGGCTGAGGCAGAAGAATTGCTTGAACCCGGGAGGCAGAGGTTGCAGTGAGCCGAGATTGCACCACTGAACTCCAGCCTGAGTGACAGAGCGAGNAAAAGTCTTTCCTGGTGGTATATGTTAAGCGGTCAGACATTTTCTTAACTGAGGTTCCAACTATATCAGTGCTTCTCAAACTATCTGTGAGGAAAGAACCAGCTTTTTTAAAAGAAAATTTTCCAATCTAAAAGTTTCTAACTGCTGACTCTCAATTTCTGTACTTTTTCATCACAAACCAGTAACAAACAAGCAGCTCCATGAACCACATTTGGAGTAGTCCTGCTTTCTATAAACAATGATCGCCTTTTATGGGGCAGATATCATGCCAAACATTTGATAAATGTTATAATTTAATCTTCACAACAATCTTATGTGGCAAATCTTTCCCATTTAATAGCTAAAAAGTGAGATTTAGTGACTTTGTGTAATTTGCAAAGACTCATAAAATTAATCAGTGGTAGAACATTTCATCCTAACTTAAATCTATCCATTACCATCTTTTAAGAATCAGGAAGTAGCAGGGTTGGACAGTTTAAAATATGCAGAATTATTGACAGAAGAACAAATGACATTGTACAGAATCAGATCTGATAGTCCAAGGACACAAATTAATGTGGAAGCAGAAGACCAAGAAAATCTAATTGGGCATGATCAGGTACTAGGTAATTGAAGAAAAGAATGGTTGAAACTGGGTTAACTGCTGGAATGCAGAGTATAATTCATGAGCAATTACTCAGATAAAGATATTTGCTTTTGTTTAGTATCCTTTCTTCCTAAGTAAACCAAACATATTCTTACAAACAGTTGTCACCTGATTCTTCCACCACCTTCCAATGTACTAAGTGGGGCTTGCTGTACGTCTGTGGTCCTGATCCTTTTAAGGTGACATGGTCATCAATATCTATCCATAGAGTTTGATTATAAATGGCAAAGGGAAGTATACATACCTTGGCAAGATTTGAGGCTCAATTAGAGTGTCTTCATCCTCTGGAAGACCAAATGGTGTACCATCTAGGGTTGTCAGATTCAAGGACTTGGCTCCTCTTTATCAGAACATCCTCTTCACTGGGAAGCACATCCTGTGAGGCCTAACAAAATGGGAATCAATCACCCCTTAAGTCTTACAGGTGGGTACAGCATGATTACTAAGCTATTTGCAAGGAGAAAAGAGGCCTCTGGCCAGGAAGTTAGCTTGCACGTAGATCCACTAGGAACAGTGTGGCATGTTCAGTCCCCTAGGAACAGGGGACATAAAAGCTAATTTATGAAATTAAAGTATGAAACTCACATTAGAAGCCAACATGGCAAAGGGGGTGCAAATTCAGGGTGGAAAATGATGTAGGAGAAACTGAAAGCATGCAATGTGAAAGCAGGGATGCAAGGCAAAAGGGAGGAACCAAAAAAAAGTCTCTGGGCAGGAGGAGGTAAGTAGATCAAACAGAATAGATGAGGCCAAAGCTTGTCCAAGACTCAAAGACAGCCTGTACCCAAAGACAGTCTCTCAGTCCTGGGAAAACAAACAGTTGATTACTGTATAAGATCAAGTAAACAGTTGACCTCTTAAATAAGATCAACTAAATAAATATATTCAGATTGTAGACAATATAGAAACATAGACACAAACATTCTATGCAACCACAAAACATCTGTTACCCATATTCATACCCACCAGAGATTATTAATTCATTATGTTTTCTATGCATTGACTCTGAGAGTAAGCAAAACCCAAACAAGCTGGTTCCTTGACTGTATTCTGAATAGTGTATGTGCTGGAGAGAGGGAGAGATAACTGAGGCAGGGACAGTTAATTCACTTCGGGAAAAACAGGTGTAACGTTGCAGATGGTCAAGGCATCATGGGATTTCTGACTGAGCGAAAACGTGAAGATCATCCAGTTGTTGGTTTTAAAACTGTGTGTTTCAGAGCCATATAGGTCCAGCACAGATGTCTCAGGGGCTGTTTGGGGGCAGAAATGAGTGTACAGCCAAGCGGTCAGGGTTATAGGTCTCCCAACCTGGCTTCAACCCAGCAGCTCTGCTTTATCTGATTTATATATTAATTTCTGTAAAAACATTCTGCTCCTTTTAAAGGAGAGCAATAAAAACACTGAAAATCACTTCCCTAATCCCAAGTATTCATTTTGCAGATAAGGAAACTGAAGTCCCAATAAATGAAAGGATATTCAGAAGAATGTCTAACCCATGGCCAGATGTATTAGCTATAAGGTTCATTCTTGATTCCCTATTCTTTCTCTGACATTTCCCTCAAATTGGCTGTATCCTTTTGTAGTCTTCCTTAGAATAGGCCTCCTCTTACTCAGAAAATGTTCAGTCTTGGCTCAGGATTATATAACAACAGAATAATCAACTGTTTCTGTTTTCCCAGATTGAAAAGTTATCTTTGGGTACAGGACTTTCAGTGCTAAAACCAACAAAGTGCCAGACAAACCAGAAGGGTTGGTCATTCTATCAGGAAGTCTCCAGTTCCCAGATCTTTTCTTATTAACAGCTCTGTACTTGTTGCTGGAATTCTAGGTAAGTTTGTCTCACTTTAGATTTCTGACTCACAGAATGCTTTAGCCTTTGGAACTCAATATTCGAGTTTGGTTTGCTAATTTCTGCTTCCTGACCTCCTAGTTTCTGATTCATGACTCTGTAGACACATTCTACCTGCTTACTTCTCTGTGTCATGGACAGCACCCTCTACCCAGGCTTTATTTTTTCTCCCTGGGATCTGATGATGTGTAGTCTTTGAAGATGTCACTGAGTGTCAGAGTGTCACTTGCCATTCATGTGAATTGCAGTAACTGCTGACACCTTACTAATCAATACTGCCCAATTTCTGGTATATTCTGGAAGTTCCTAGACCCAAACTCAAATTTTTCTCAGAGCTTCTTTCCATCACCTTTTCCTTTTATTGCCAACAGGTTTGAAAAACATCATATATTGGCTGCTGGATATCAATGATATATTTTAAGCCCCAGGCAATTCATACAAACATAACAGATTAGTAGGAGATAATTATTCTCACAATTTTGTTTTACTTTAAGGAGACTTGCTGTATATAATACAAAGAGGTTTTGTTAAGTAACTCAAGCATGGAATTTTAGTGTCTTATTTGATGAGAACTCTGCCAAAGTGACCCTCTTACTTCACTCATAATTTGGCCTGTGGGGAGAGCCTGGTGGCCTTTGCTCTGCTCATCTGCCCACTCAAATCTATTCTAGGTTTACTTTGTAGATTCTGATTTGAACTATTTTTCAGAGTCCCAGACAGGTTCTTTTTCCAAAACAAAAACAAAAAAACCTGTTTGGCTCAACTCTGTGTCTCTTTTGCTGCCTCTAGCCACAGCGATGGCACTCAGATCTCAGTGCTTCAGGGATGTGATTAGAGACAGAAAATGACATTGAAATTCATGTCACAGAGCATTGAAGTTCAGCTATCATGTGAAAGATCATAGTGTTTTTGTTCCCATTCAGTACACGCTGAGTTATATTTTTGCTTCTTTTGTTTTTGTTTCTTTGGAAGGAAAAACATCACTTTACTTCCTTCCAAACTTGTGAATAGGGAGACAGACATCAATGATGTCATAAACATACTGTGAGGAAGAAAATCTGTTAATGAGCATATTTCTTATAGTAGTTATATTAGTAGAAGAAAGGACTGCAGGAAGAAGTGTCCTGGTAGTTTTGAAACAGAATTTAGGATTGTAGCTTATAGCATATTTTCTTGGGACTCATCAGATGCCAATGTCTTTTCCTATAAATGAGGAAATTGAAGCACAAATAAATGAAAGTGGTGGTTCTCCACTCTGGATGCATATTACATTCATCTAGGATTCTTTTTTTTTAATTTTTAAATTTCAGATGCCTGGGCCCCACCCTCAGAGCTGATCTGATTGGTCAGGGATAGAGCTTGGCATTGTTGGTTTTTAAAAACCCTCCAGGAGGTTCTCATGCACACAGGAAATTCGGAATCCTTGTATTAAAGTTCAGTGGCAGAGTGTGGAGTAGAACAAGTCCATATGAGTCCCCAACAGAAATCTGCTCATTGCCCTCATGCCCTCACCTTGACGAATGCTGGCAGTTGGCATTGAAGAGGGCACCAAAACGTCAGCGACACACACTGAAGAGGAAAAGTATTGCAGCCAGGGACCATTTGAGTAAAAGAGATAATGCTATTTCCATCTCAGTCAAGTGCAACCATTTCCCAAGAGACAGAGGACACATAAAAACATGCTGACATACTACATAACTGAATTTGAACTTCAAGAGGGTCTTCCCCAATTGTGGTACCCTCTGGAAAGAAACTAATCATCAGAAAGTGGAGTGACAGCAGTGCTCCTTCAGGAGGCAGATACTTGAAATGCTCTTCCTCCTCAGAGGATTCAAAGAATCAGAATATTTCCTTAAACTCCTTAAATCACTAGGTCACTCATTAAGTCCCTCTTTCGCCACTCTACTGCTCTGTCCCCTGCTGGACAGTAGCAACATGGAAGAAACTGCCTTGTTCTGTAGTGTGCCATAGAACCTAATACAGTGATTGACGTACAATTGATTCTCATTATTCTAGGATTCTGTATTTTTGAACTAACTTACTTGCCAAAATTTATTTGCAACCCCCTAAATAGCAGCAGCAGTTTTATGGTCATTCATGGATATGTGCTAAGCAATAAAAAATTTTAGTCTCTCAATATGCATGCATGCTCCCAGCTGAGGTTGATCAAGGTGACATTGCCTTCGTGTTTCAGCTCTCAGACTCTAAACAAGCGTCCTTTTTGTAGTATATTCATTGCCATTTATTTTTTGCATTTTATGCTTTTTTCTTGGTAATTTCACTTTTTAAAATGTAGTGTAGTGCTGGAGTGCTGTCTAATGTCGCTAAGTATAAAAACGCCATGGTATGCATTACAGAGAAAACACATATGTTAGATAAGCTTTGTTCAAGTATGAGTGATGTACTGTAGGCCATGAGTTCAATTTTAATAAATTAACAATATATATTAGACAAAGTGTTTTGAAACAGAAACACACATGAAACAAAGTTGTATATTGGTCAGTTTTTGAAAATATTGTGGCTAGAGGCTTATAGGAACCTAATCCTGGGTTTCCCCTAGGAGCAATGGTTCAGTATTAAATAATTCAGTGTTCACAGTGACTTTAGAGAACATAATCATCTCAAATCATAAGAGTTGACTGTATACAATAAGTACTCCATAAATATCTGTTAAGCAAATGAGCAACTAAATAAAAGTCTCACATTTGCACATTTTTAGGCATATCAATATCTTCTATGTGTGTTTGTATTGATTCTGTGTTGGTGCTCAAATGTTAAAGATGCTAATGATAGTTAATCTTTATTGAGTGCTAACTATGAATCAGGCACCTTACACATCCATTTTTATTTAATCTTCACAATAGTTCTATGAGGCAAATACTTCTTCAATTTATGGAGAAGGTAACTGAAGCCTAAATAAATGAAGGAACTTGCTCAGACTCCCTTAACTAGAAAGTGGTGAGTATATGTTTGATCCAGGCAGCCAAATTTCTGTTGTGGGCCCAACTGTGGAGTCTCATGAATTCTTATGTTGACATTCTACCCTTAGTACCTCGGAACATGACTATATTGAGAGATAGAGTTTTATAAAGTAATTAAGGCTAAATGAGGTCATTGGAGTGGGTCTTGGTTCAATATGACAGGTATCCTTATAAGAAAAGATTAGGACACTGACTCATGCAGAGGGAGAATGTATAAAGACATAGGAAGAAGACAGTCATCTGCAAGCCAAGGGAGAGACCTCAGGAGAAAAACCCTGACTACACACTGATCTCAGACTTCTAGCTTCCAGAACTTTCAGA
>NW_016107786.1:297264-312938 GCF_001604975.1 Cebus imitator | reverse complement strand
AAAAAATTTCTGTTGCTTAAGCCACGTAGATTGTGGTACTTTGCTATGGAAGCTTGAGCAAACTAATAAAACTACAGTTATGATGCCTGGCTGATAAACAAAACATGCCTGGATTTTCCAAATTTCTTAAGTATAGCCACTTGCTATAATCCACTGGAGATATTTTTCTTCAGTGGGAGAGCAGTGTAGATGTGAATGAGGCTATGACTAAATTTGAAATTCTGGAACTGCCTGTAAGGATGGAGCAAGTGAGAAAAAGTGCTGTCTCTTGGGCAAAAGCCAAGTGGAGCATAAAGGTGGCCAAGCCAGAACAAAGCACTAGGAGGGGTGCCAAATCACAGAAGGACAAGCAAAGCAGGGAGGGGTTGTACTGGATAGAACACAAGCAGAACGATCCAGTCAAGGAGGAGGACCAGGTCACAAAGGCAAAAGTTTAAAAAGCAAAGCACAAAAGGCCTAAGACAATAGGAGATGGATCATGAAGACTATGCTATGAATGCATAGCCCACCTGAGACCCAACTGGCCACAATATGTGGGTTTAAAAAGTTTAAATACACTTTCCTTTCATGTTCCTTTATCTGTATAAAAAACTGTTGAAATTAAATTTTGACATCCCCGTCAAAATATGGCTGAGTGACAGATTGATCATTACTGTGTCATGGTGGGTTCCTCCAAAACAGATGCTGAGAGGAAGATTCTGGAATACAGCAGTCTTTAATTTTAATACCAGGTAGGACAAATTTTTTTTTACTACTTTTTAAAAAACATTCTTGGCAATTTTTGCATACTTTGTTTTCTTATATGCACTAAAAATCATTTTATCAATTTTATAAAGAACCGCTTTTGGGTTTTTGATTGAAATGATAATAAATGTATTTATTTGAAAAGAAATTGTATTTTCATTAAGACTTTCTGAGGACTTCCATTTCCAAAATGGCGGTGTCGATATAAGCTGGCTTCATTCCTCCCACCACCACAGAGAACCAAAAGCAAATATACAGTGTGAAGATGATCACCAGCAATATCTAAGAAGTAAAATATGAGGATGAGACCATTTCTGGGGCCAAAGAAAAGATGGAAAGAGAATTGGATTTGTACATCTGTGACACCCTTCCCTACAATCTGTCCACCACTAAATGCACAGAAAATTTTTCCCTGACCCATGGTTTCTACACTGGTAAAAGTAAGATCAAGGTAAACAACCAGCTTCTCCACCATCTTGGGTTCCCTGGCAGGAGATGTGTCCCTACCTCAACTCACAGGGAGCATCAAGCATACCTGAAAAGAAAAACACCCCTGAGGACAGTCAAAGACAAAGGGGTGAGGTAGGACTACCATCCAATGTGGCTGTTCAGCATCACCATGCTGTAGGAGGTTTGTTTCAGGTCCCCTGAGCATGAACTCCTAGCAAGACTTTCCATACTACTGGGACATCCCTTTGGAACTTTCCCATTTGGGTTGGATGGCGTCCTAACTGTGTATTAGAACCAAGGCAAACCTGGGCCTCAGAAAACCTGGCAGCCATCTACTGCTGAAAAGACACAGTGATCTAGCTGGGAAAGAAGAAAGAGACAGCATGGTGATGCTGAACAGCCACTCAGATTTTGTGTCTCCTTTGGCCACAATATACAGCAGAGTTTCCAGGGCTTTGGATAGTAGTCTGGCTAAAAATATTTTGTAGAAGACTGCAAAAGCACAAGTAACCAAAGCAAAAATAGACAAATGGGATTATATCAAGCTAAAGCTTCTGCACAGCAAAGTGAATAGACAACACACAAAGTGGGAGAAAATATTTGCAAACTATCTCCCTGACAAGGGATTAATAACTGGAATCTTTAAGAAGCACAAACCACTCAATAGCAACCAAAAAAAAAAACCCACAAATAATCCAATTAAAAATGGGCAAAAGACCTGAATAGATATTTCTTTTTTAAAAATTTCCATTTTTATTTTAGATTCGGGGGTATTGGTGTAGTTTTGTTATCATACAAGGTTATATTGCTGAGGTTGGGTTTCTGTTAACCCCATCACACAGATAGTGAACATAGTACCCAAAAGGAGGTTTTTCAGCCCTTGCTTCTCTCCCTTACTCCTTCCTTTTGGAGTTCCAGTGTCTATTGTTCCCATCTTTATGTACCCAAGATTTAGCTCTCACTAAAAGTGAGAACATGTGATAATTTGATTTTCTGTTTTTTCATTAATTTGCATAGGATATTGGCCTCTAGCTGTATCCATGTTGCTGCAAAAGACATTATTTCATTTTTTATGGCTGTGTAGTGTCCCATGGTGTATATGTACCACATTTTCTTTGTCCAATCCACCATTGATGGGTACCTAGGTTGATTCCACATCTTTCCTTTCCTTTCTTTTCCTTTTTCCTTTCCTTTCAAGAAGATATACAAATGGCCAAAAGGTGTATGAAAAAATTCTCAACATCATTAATCATAAGGGAAATACAAATAAAAACCACAGTGAAATGTCACCTCGCTGCAGCTAAAATGACTTTTGTTAAAAAGACAGGAAATAACAGATGCTGGTGAGAATGTAGACAAAGAGAAATACTTGTACACTGCTGTTGGAAATGTAAATTAGTACAGCCGCTATGGAAAACTGTATGGAGGTTCAAAAACCTAAAAATAGAACTGCCATATAATTCAACAATTCCACTGCTGGGTATATATCCAAAAAAAAAAGGAAATCAATGTATCAAAGAGATATTTGCACTCCTATGTTTATTGCAGCATTATTCATAATAGCCAAGATATGGAATTCACCTAAGTACCTATTAATGGATGAACGGATACAGAAAATGTAGTATATATTCACAATGAAATATTATTCAGCCATAAAACCATGAAATTCCATCATTTGCAGCAACAGATAGAACTGGAGGTCATTATGTTAAGTGAAATAAACCAACCTCAGAAAGACAAATATCACATATTCTTATTCCCATGTGGGAGCCTAAAAAGTGAATATAATAAAAATATAGAGTAAATTCGTGGTTATCAGAGGCAGAGAAGGGTACAGGGGAGGGGGAAATGAAAAGAGGTTGATTAATGAGTATAAATATACAGTTTGTTATAATGAATGAGACCTAATGTTTGATGGATCAGTTGGGTGGCTACAGTTTATAATAATCTATTATATATTTCAAAATAACTAGAAGACAATAATTCAAATGTTTCTTTCATAAAGAAATGACAAGTATTTAAGGTGACAGATATCCCAATTACACTGATTTGATCTTTACAAATTATATAAATATATGATCACATGTGCCCTTGAAATATATACATCTATTAGATATAAAAAATTAAATAAAAATAAATGTCAATGACCTAAGGGGGAAAATACTTTCTATCAAGGGGTATGGTTTATCAATACATTTATTCAGATCTCATTTTATGTCCTTCAATAAAATTTTTAGCTCTTTTAAATAAATGTTACACTTTCCTTGTTAAATTGTTTCTATGTAATTTGTAGTTTTTATTTTATTGTTAATGAGGTTTATATTTTCCAGTTCTATTTCTATCTGGTTTCTATGAGTAAATCAGTTGGTTTTTAAAATATTTTTCCTGGTAACTAGCACCTTACCAAATTATTTTACTTCTAGTCACACAATTTCCTTTTAATTGAGACTAAGTTTTTTTTTTTAGGTAACCATGGAATTATTTGCAATCAGTATGGTATGACTCTCTCTCAGTATTTACATAACTTCTTTACTTTTTAAAGAACTCTCACATTAGCAAGAACTCTGAAGAAATGAAAATAACATCTCTTCCTTGAAAGAGCATAAGCTATAGGCTAGTGTTCACTATATATCAGAGTTGTAATTGTGACTGCAGGTACTTTACTTGTGATGCATAATCCCTCTTGCTGTCTGTTCTATTCCAGGATGATATTGCTGGGTGAGAGCACCTCCTCAAGCAGAGCCACTTGGAAACAGGATTTTTAAGAGACACATTTTGACAGAGTTGGTCTGCCTAGCTGTGAGGTAGATGGGAGGGCGTGGAGCAAAGTGCATCTTAGAGGCCAACTGTCCCACAGGTTTAATAAATCACAACACTTTTTAAAACTAAGAAAAATCGAGCTTTTGCCTTTTAAAGGCTGGTTCAAATGCCCCCTTATGAAATGAGTGAAGTGAAAATGCTCCCAGCAAACATATCATGTGTCTCGATGGAAGTGGAAGCTCAGTCTGCCCCTCTCTCACCAGGTTTCCAAGGACTGTACTGTGGTTTGTGACTCAGCTACTGTTTGCAAAGCCCAGGTCCATCACATTTTGTATCCTTTTCTGTCTTCAAGGAGAAAACCCACTGCATATAACCAAGCCCACATGGATCCTCACACTGAGTATTATAAAAGACTACACAGAACAGTTTTCTTCCTGTTACTCTTATGAGAAATTCCTTTCTGTGCTTTAGAAATCAATAGTGGGGGCAATTTTTTCCCTCTACCTTAAATTTTGCTTTCTTCTTTTGAAATCATCAGGAAAGCCCAGAGAAGCCAAGATCAAGTTACCCTGGTTATCAGATTGATTTCTCTATCTTGACCCATCATCATCCCCTTTACATCATCTTTCCATGTGATACATCTATTTATTTGAGTGCCTTGGGCTCTATGCTCTATAGAGCATGCAGCCTATACTTTATCTTTCCTCTTCTGTGTTCTAAGACACTTGTAATAATCATCAGTCCAAAATTAACTCAAATATCGGGTACATGGTGTTTCATGGCCCTTTAACGCTTTTTGTTTTTTTCCTGGCCAATCTCAGGTGCAGTGGTGTGGTATTACATTAAATTTAACATGTGTACAATAAAAAGATTTTGCTTCATTTTCCTAGGACTTTGATGCTGTGGTATTTTGAACCCCTTAGGCTGTGATCACTCAAGTTGCCTAGTAACCAGCTGAAGGCCAGCACCAGAGTGGAACTAAGAGAAGCCACATTCCTTAATAAAGACAGCAACAGCTGGGGAACCAGCAGGTCTAGGTTCACGGTTGAGCTGGATCCTTACTCCTTTGAGGATGTGACTGACATGTATTTTGTTAAGCTGCTCAAATCCTCCATCTGTAAAATGGGCCTGACGTTTGACAGCAAGTGCCTCTTGCACATATTGTGAGGATTAATAAAGAATCCAGAAAACAGTTTGAACCTTTCAGAATAAAAGCACTTGGAAAACATATTGGATTTATAATAATTTGATGCTAGCATAAGGACAATGTTGGAAAGCAGGGTCAGCTAAATCACTGATTTCCAAGATTTAAAGACAACTCCAGTAATAATAGTCTCTCCACTTGCCTTATAGCTGAGATAATTGTGTTTATATAATTATATCAAGGACAGAAAGTGGTGATAAGTGCATTGAAAATGGCAGAAAGTGTATTTAGTATTAAAAAACAATCTGAATTACTATGTCTGAGATCAACCCACATATGTGAGGATTTAATCAGCACTAATTCAGCTAATCTTTCTTAGAGACGACTGACAATTCTAGAAGAACTCAAGATACAAGGTAAGACCATTAGTTTGGTGTATGGTCTGATGAACAGCATATAAACATAGCTTTGTTTGGGTAACAGTCCCTTTATGTCAATGTGGAATTTTAGACTAATCTGAGCCAACACACCTTACCTAGGATTCAAGTTCCTTTCCCTCACCTGCAATCTATGCATTCATTTTTTTCTTGCTCCATGCAGACTCTGCATTTCGCCCATGCTAGAATATTTCATCTCCCTTGCACCCCAAACACGATAAACTCTCTTCAGCTAGAAACATCAGCTCACAAGCTTCTCCCTTAGAACAACTTTTTTCACATTTCTCTTGGATTATCTGAAAGAAAACTATCCTGAAAACCACCAGCTCAAGTACTCCTTTGCAAAATGGAGTGTTTTATTTCCCAGGTCCAGAGTGGTCATAAAGTCCCTGAGGTATCATTAGGCACCAAGAAGAACTGGATTCAAATTCTTTTTATGATGCTTTCTGTGCATACATAAGGCAAATTAGTTAATTTCTCTCAACATTAGATTCTCATCTATAAAACAGATAATAATATACTCAAAGGTTGTTGGGAAGATTAAATATCAAAGTTTGTTGGGAAGATTAAATAAGGATATGTATGTATGTCATAGATATATTTTCATATATATCCTTATATAAGTAGGCATGTATAAGGATATACATACAAAATACATATATACACACATACATATATACATTTTGTGTATATATATCCTTATACATATGTACACATACATGTATATAGTGAGTCAGAATATATATATATATATATATACACACACACACACACATACACACACACACACACACTCACATACATATATATGGTGGGTCAGAAATTTCAGAAATATACCCCATGCTCAATAAACATAATTGATAGAGTTCCATCTCTCCCCTCCACTCCACCTTCTCTCTAGCTCTCATACTAATCATGGTTGCTTTTCTAAATGGTAGAATAGGACCATGGACTAAGAAAATAGATATATTATATTGAAAGGGATTTAAAACCAGGTTAAAAAGTAAAACACGATGCCCATTAGCCTGCATTAAAGTTTTCTGCAATGTTTAGAGAAATTTTTAATGTGACAGGTTTTGATCGTGTTATATTGAATATATTTTAAGTGTTTTTCACCTAACATAAGAGAAAAACATCAAAAGCCACAATCCTAGAAAGAGAAACTACCTTATGCTGAAAACTCTCAAGGGCTAATGGGCCCTTTATGCCTTTTCTCTGGGCATTAGGAAACTCATTGTATGGAGACATGATTGCCTTGGCTCAATCTGATCCAACAGCAAGGACTCTGAAAGGCACGCATTTAATAACTTGTCCTTCCTGAAGCCACTGCTAAAACTGAAGCCGGCTGAAGTGACATAGGAAACCAAGTCCCTGTACTTAACTTGGAAGATGAAAGGAAGCATCATACTGAGGACTGATTAAAGGCCAAGTATTGTGATGGCCCTCATACGCAGAACAACTGGGAATTTCTAAATGCTGTCCTGACCCTCATTAGTTTTCTTCAAATACTGGAACTGCTGGAAATTCCACCCAGTTTTTCCTCAAAACCCATTTAAGTGCTTCTATGGGGGTCAGGTGATTCCCAAAGTCCAATAACTCCAATGACATGAGACTTCGGAGACTTGCTCTTTTCTTAAAAGAGCAAGACAAGCATCTTTTCCACCTTCTATTATAGTTTTCCCAGGGCTTCCCAGTTTTCCAGTGAAAATCCCCAGTCAGAGGAAACCCCTCAAGTTCAGGCAAACATTGAACAGCTTTCTTAGAAATATAGCTAGGAGTGGGGAATGTCAAAAGATCACCAACACTTTAAACAGGACAGGACTTAGACTTATTCACCTTAGAAAAAGACAGGAAAAAAAAAAAACAGTTTTGTGATCAACCCACAATCCTAATGCCATCCAAAGTCTGTTCTTTCTTCTCCAATTCAATGGTTACAATTATTTTTGAGGCAGAAACTCTTCTGCAAAACTGATGAAATCTGTGGAAGCTCCTCTGTGCATCTCCACATAACACTGAAATATATAGCATACATACAGCAAGTGTACCAATCAAAAGATTACAGCTTTATAAATTATCACAAACCAAACACACCCATTTTAACAGCATCTAGGTCAAAAATTGAATAGCACCTCAATAGAATTTATCTTTTCTTTCCAGTCACTACTAGCCTGCCAAGGGTAAATGCTACCCCAGCTTCTAAGACCTTAGATTAGTTTTGCCTGCTTTTGAACTTCATATAACTGAAATTATTTAGTACACACATTTTCATGTTTGGCTTCTTAAATTCAACATTATTTTGTGAGAGTAGGTCATATTATTGTGTGTAGTTGCAGTTCATTAATTCCCATGTATGTTACATTGTATGGAAATACTGTTTTTTATGTACACATCCTATTATTGATGGCTATTTGGTTAGTTTTTAGATTTAAAGCATTGTGAGTAACATTCCTTTAAACATTTTCATGTATATCCTTTAGTGAATAAATATATGCATTTCTGTTAGATATAAACCTAGGAATAAAATGATGAGATTCTAGACACACACACACACACACACACACACACACACACACACACACACACACACACACACACACACACACACACATATGTTTGGCCTTAGCAGATACCGTTTTATATTCAAACAGTAAAATTCACATTTGTTTTGATGTAAAGGTCTGTGAATGTAGCCGTTTTAGACTAGTCTTTCATTTAACGTAAGTATTTGAGGTTCATTCATGTTGTTTACATATCCTTAGTTCATTCCTTTTTTATTACTGAATAGTATTCCATTGTATGAAAGAATCACAATTTGTTAATTAATTCACCTGTTGAAAAGCATTTGGGTTTTATTCCACCTTAAGGCTACTATAAAAATTCATGTACAGGTTTTTGTGTGAATATAGTTTTCATTTTTCTAGGTGACATGGTTTGAATGTATGTGGCCCTCCCAAATTTCATATACTAGAACTTAAAACCCAGTATGTTAGTATTTAGAGATAAGACTTTTAGGAGGTGATTAAATCATGAGAGCAGAGTCCTCATGAATGGGAATAGTGACCTCATAAAAAGGCTGAAGGGAAATAGCTAGGCCTTTCTGCCCTTCCACCATATGAGGACACAGTGCTCATCCCCTTTGGAGAAAACAGCAATAAGGCACGTTTTGAAAGCAGATATCAGCCCATACAAGACACCAGATCTGCCAGCACCTCGATCTTAGACTTCCCAGACTTCAGAACTGTGACACATAAATTCCTGTTCTTTATAAATTACCCAGTCTCAGGCTGTTTGTTATAGCAGCAGGAACAAACTAAGACACTAGGGTAATCATTTAGAAATTTTGGTTCTCATTTGATCTTTAACTTTATAAGAAACTCCAAACTTGTTTTCCAGAATGACTATACCATTTGAATTCCCATCAGTAATGTATGACATCTCCAGTAGCTCTACGTCCTCACCAGCACTTGGTATACTAGGCTTTAGTTTCCTTTTATATTTAAAAATACAAACATTTTTAAATTGTACATTAAGTTCCGGGGTACATGTGCAGATCTTGCAGGATTGTTGCATAGGTACACACATGCCATAGTGGTTTGCTCTCTCCATACCCCTGTCACTTACATCAGGCATTTCTCCCAATGTTATCCTTCCCCAACCTCCCCACCCACTGCTGTCCCTCCCCTAACCCCCCACCCCCCAACAGACCCCAGTGTGTGACATTTCCCTCCCTGTGCCCATGTGTTCTCATTGGTCAATACCCACCTATGAGTGAGAACATGCAGTGTTTGGTTTTCTGTTCTTGTGTCAGTTTGCTGAGAGCGATGGTTTCCAGATTCATCCATGTCCCTGCAAAGGACATGAACTCATCCTTTTTTATGGCTGCATAGTATTCCATGGTGTCTATGTGCCACATTTTCTTTGTCCAGTCTATCATTGATGGGCATTTGGTTGGCTCCAGGTCTTTGCTATTGTAAACAGTGCTGCAATGAACATACGTGTGCATGTGTCTTTACAACAGAATGATTTGTAATCTTTTGGGTATATACCCAGTAATAGGATCACTGGGTCAAATGGAATTTCTATTTCTAGGTCCTTGAGGAATCGCCACACTGTCTTCCACAATGGTTGAGCCAATTTACACTCCCACCAACAATGTAAAAGTGTTCCTATTTCTCCACATCCCCTCCAGCATCTGTTGTCTCTAGATTTTTTAATATAAGCCATTCTGGTAATTACATAGTAATAACTTATTACGGTTTTAATTTACACTTTCTTAATGATTAATGAGGTTGAAATACTGATATATGTTTATTTACTATTCCCAGATAATTTATGTATTACGTCTAAAATTTTTAAGTGTAATTAGTGGGAAGATAGGGTAAAATGTGTATATTTCATCTCAGCCAAATGTTCTCAATACCTTTTGAATTGGATTTTAGTCTATTTTTCAAGCAGAATCTCACAGAGACTGAGCATGAGGAGACTAGATGATAGCAATGCATCTCAGTGACATTCAAGGAAACCTCATCTCCTTTGAATCATGTCTACTAGTTTCTCGAGAGCCTGCTGTTCTGCAGGCTAAGCTCCTACAAAACACAAGTGAGCAAAAGAACTTGTCTCAGTTAATTGAAAATCTACTTCACACCTCTTTTTTTTTTTGTTCAATCCATTTTGCTCCCTAAAGAGAGGGATGAATTTGCTCATTTTCCTTAGGTTATGGTATTTTAAACTGCTGTCATAGAAAGTAACATGATCTGTGTGGGTGCTCTTCCTCTTTCTTTTTTTTTTTAAAGTTTTTAAAACATCTTTTATTATTTTGTGCTTTTTATATGTATATATTTTATTGCGTTTTAGGTTTTGAGGTACATGTGAAGAACATGCAAGACTGTTGCATAGGTACATACATGGCAATGTGGTTTGCTGCCTTCCTCCCCATCATCTATGTCTGGCATTTCTCCCCATGACCTCAAGTTTGATTTGATCCAGTACTTCCCAAGCTAAGGAAACAAGCTTTTTGAAAGTACACATACTTCTGTAAAGTGCACAAAGACTGTACTGAATTGGTAGGCATGTGTCAGGATGATCAGCTGTGACATGTTTGCCAAACTAGAGCTAGTCTCAAAATATAATATTTCTGGAAGACACCCACGTCTTGACATCCATCCTAACTTATTAGACTGGATTATTTGGACCCAACTATAATCTTCTAGGAGGATGTCAGGTGCTTTGAATGGCTCTATTAACTCTTCCGGGTCATTAGCACAGTACTACTCAAATGTGGCCTGCATACCCATAGCATCACATCACCTGGGAGCTTGTTAGAAATCCTGATGCCCAGACAGCCGCTTCTAAATCATATCTCTGGGGCTAAGTACAGGAATCTATGTCTTAACAAGCTTTTCAAGGGATTCTTATGCATTCTGAAGTTTAAGAACCACTGATTAGAATTTGCATTTACTTACGACAAAGCTAAATTAAAAGATTGGGAAGAGGAAATGAGATGTTTTTTCCAATGTTTTCAAATTTCTACTGAGCGTTAATCTATTACTCTTTTAGAACCAAACTCTTCAGGCAACCTACAAAAGGAAGAACTAAGGTGACTTTAGTGATAGAAGTGAACAAAACTTCCAGCTTGTAGGAGAGTGTGAGGCCTTCCTTTTGCAATCATAGGTGGTAAAATATTCTGAAGCGTAAGTAAAAATATGACCAATTTTTGAACTATTTTAGAGAAAATGTACACAAATATAATTTTTAAATAAAAAAGCTTATTTTTATTCATGCTTTAAAAATATTTGAAAAACATCAGGGAAAAAAAAGCTGTTTGGTGAGTTTCCCTCTAGAAATATATTATTTTCTGACCATCATACCAGGCCTAAGTGAGCACATTTTACAGTAATTCTGACTATAATCTCAGTCTTGAGCCTAGTTAGAGGAATTCTGAGAGCTGAATTCAAATAGACATGAACTGGAGAAAAGACAGAAACAGTCTTCTAAATTGATCTAGAATTTGTCAGATGCTGTTAATAAATATTTACTGGGTACTTATTATGTGCAGAGTGTGTGCTGTGTGCTGAAGCTGGTCATCATTACATCAATTTGGAAATATAAGGTAGCCTTATAAAATGTCCACCAAAACCCATGTAGGTGATGGAAGGCAATAAAGTTTTTCCCCCAAACATCCCTTCTACTTCTCTTCAATGTTCCCAACCCTTATCAAGGTGTGTTTTCTTACACAAGAAGCCACTACCACTGATTTAGCATCAATGATAGAAGATTTTCTTTGTTTCTTTGTTTCATACAGCCATGAAGAATCTCTCATTCACCATCCCTCCTTCCAGTTATTACCAAAAACATGAATTTTGCGAGCTTATAAACCGAAATCTGAGGTGCAAATTGTGGAATGGAATCGCACTAAAGGAGCTTATATTACAGAAGGAATTTATTTTTTAGAGAATTGTCTGTTCCTGCTGTTCAAACTTTAAACAAAAGATACATATAAGATTGTATTTTTTAAAAACTTTTTCCAGTTAAGTTCACTATGAAAAAATTTACTAGAAGTGAATTACTCATTGCATCTTATCTCTTTACCTTGATACTACAGCCCACATGCATCACCAGTTTTAGCCTTCCCTTCTGCCTCACATACCCTCTCCCAAGCCCACTGACTTCAAATGACGCTTACTGAAAAAAAGATAATGTTGGCCATTTAATCAGAACTGCAGAGATATTTGACATATTGCACATGTAGCCCCTGGAGGAATTATAACTGACTACCCATCTTCCTATAGCTGAATCCCAGGCAGGTGAGTATCCTGAGATGAAGGGAGGATTGTTAGGAGAGGATACTGACTGATGGGTTAGCTGGGCACTGTGTTTATCCAGGGGCATGTAAGGGAGTTAAAATCACGACAAGACAATGCTTGGGTGAGAAACTAAATGGCTAGATGCCTGGGATCCTTTGACTTTTTGTCATGCTCCCTCTAGGTCATATTATTTCCTCATGTTTGGAAAGACACTGTACTATTATACGATTTTTCAAAAAAAAAATAAAGGAAATAATGACTTTAGATAAGCAATGAATTTATATTTGATTTTAAAAGGACTTTGTTCATTTTCTATTAACAACCCAGATTCTGTCCCAGATTCTGCTCCAGAAATATTCTAATGTCTACTGCTCAACAGTGACAAAGCAACAAATCCTTGTTGCTCAAGGATTTGTCAAGTCCATTTGTAGGCATTAGTTCATAACAAGACAGCCAGGTGGGAAGGGCTCCCTGGCAGAACCTCCAACCAACCTGGACACTAGGAGGAATGTGCGCTGGAGGGGAACCACAGAAGTTTGCACCATTTTCAGCAGGGAGGAGCCTGGCCCCTGTTCTTCTTGGGTGGTACCTGGGATTCAATACACAAGGCTTTCAATCCCATGGGCAGAAAGCATATTCTATCACTTCGTTAAGAGTCTCTGTTTCCCCTTTTCTTCCTTTTTGCCCAATAAATCCCATTTTTCTTACTCTTCAAGTCATCTGTGAGCCTAAATTTTCATGGCTGTATGACAAGCACTCCATATTTAGCTGAACTAAGAAAAAGTTCCACAACAATAACAGGAGATGGCCCAATTCTGCATGACTTAGATCAAGGTTTCCTAACGTTTGTATGTTTGAGGATCCCTTTATACCATCAGAAAAGTCCCTAAATCACCATACAATTTTACCTGTGTTTCAAGTTATTAGTTGATTATAACATATTTGTACTAGGACAAAAAATGACAATTCAAAAACCATTTTAAATTAATTACCTTGTATATGATTAACCACAACACTTGCAGACATTTGAAAATAGCAGTCCATATACAGGAAGATCTGTTTTTATTCAGTATGTAGCCAATACTTGGCCAACGGAGGGGTTAAAGGCATCCTTTGTATGGTACTTAGAATTCCTGAGTGTCCACAATGAATTCTATCAAACAACAAAAAATGAATGATAATAGAAAAATAAATAATTGGGGAAAAAAACAAATCTGGGTTTTTTAGTAAAACATAAGAAAGAAGAGCTCTTGGCCAGGCACAGTGGCTCATGCCTGTATCCCAGCATTTTGGGAGGCCAATGTGGACAGATCAAAAGGTCAGCAGATTGAGACCATCCTGGCTAACATGGTGAAACCCCATCTCTACTAAAAATACAAAAAATTAGCCAGGCGTGGTGGCACGTGCCTGTAATCCCAGCTACTCAGGAGACTGAGGCAGGAGAATTGCTTGAACCCAGGAGGCGGAGGTTGCAGTGAGCCGAGATCACACCACTGCAATCCAGCCTGTGCAACAGAGTAAGACTCTGTCAAAAATAAATAAATAAAAAGAAAAGAAAAGAGAAAAAGAAAAAGGAAAGCTCTTTGTTGAGGTTGGAATTATAATTACTTTGGTTGGTAAATGGAAATTATTTTGTGATGATTCTTATAATAGCTATGAATATCTGTGATGAATTTTGGGGTGTTTGGTGCGTTTGATAATACAGTGTATTAGTAGAGCAATCAGATGAAATATGCGTCCTTTAGAAGTAAATTTTAGCAATTAAAATGGTGTTTTTGAAGGTGTCTTTTTCTCTTCAGGGATTCAGGATTGCAGGCCATGCAAACATTTGTGGCTTTAAAATGTGACATTGCCAGGATGACTAGGCATATCCTAAATGTCTTAGGCAAGGATGGAAAGTTACGTGGTGTCTCCTGCTGCAACATCTCTGGTATTTATGGAATAATGACCACTCATAAAGTGAAGGAAATACCTGTTTAAAGAGGGATGTTAGCTCCTAGCAGGGCCATCCTACAACTAAGAGCAGACTGTTACTACTGTAACTCCCCATTCAACTCTGAATCAATCCCCACCTAGTATCTCTTGTGGGTGGTAATGGGGCTTCAAGTGCCATTGTATGGAAGTTTGGCCTAAGGATATCTTGGCTGGCTCATCTGTTCTTGAAATTCCAAAGGCACTGTGCTCACAATAGACAATGGCAAGGGAAGCATGGCATTATTTCTTTTCAGTGAGCATGTGCTTGAAATTCCAATGTCAGCTTTCCAGGCAACTGAACAGGAATCCATGGCTTAGAGTCCAGAGAGGAGGAGAGTACCCATTCTTCCCCAAAACTAAAACCCCACTTTCAAAATTTTACCACCTTCATGGCAGCTGCATTAAGAATATGAGGGTAGGGTTTTGAACAACCAAGTGCATGTGTGATGGAAAAGAGGGAAAGGACACCAGATTCCAATGCCAGATTCTGCTCTATGGAGGCAAGCAAAATAGAGAAAGACACACATGTATTTGACCCTGTAACACACAAGGTCAGATTCTCACTAGAATACTAGAATCTCAACCACTCAGTTTAGCAATGCCTGCTTTAGTGAAGGACCTAGAAAATAGGTAGGAGGAAGGCAAAAACTTTCTTCCTCTCTAGTACTTAGGGATTTTATTCTGGAAGACCATTGCTCACTTATACATCCTACCTTGGAGGACAAGTAGCTTTAGAAATCTTTATACAATGAATTTTTTTTAATCAGATTAAATTCTGCTCACAACCTTGTTGACATAGAAGCTGAACATATATGCATGGAAATAATATCTGACTTTCCAAAGCCAAAGAATAATCAGCCTCATGCTGGCATTCAATGAGTTAAGTGAGCAGAAATATGAATTCTGACAAATTTGTTAATGGCATTTCCTTTAACTAAAAGGATCAACAAAATCCATAGTAAGTAAATCTTTGCTTCATCTCCTACTGCTGTTACTAATAGAATTATGGAAACTTTTTTTTTACATGGAAAACCAGTGAATTGCTTGCTTTTATAAAAAGTGGACAAAAACCAATATCTAACTCTAAGGAGACAAGAATGTGCTAGAACACCATCCTGGCCAACATGGTGAAACCCTGTCTCTACTAAAAATACAGAAAATTAGCCAGGCGTCATGGCAGGCACCTGTAGTCCCAGCTACTCGGGAGGCTGACGCAGGAGAATCACTTGAACCCGGGAAGCAAAGGTTGTAGTGACCCTAGTTCCCACCACTGTACTCCATCCTGGGCAACAGAGTGAGACTCCATCTCAAAAAAAAAAAAAAAAAAAAAAAAAAAAAAAAAAAAAAAAACAAAAAAAAAAA
>NW_016107786.1:293483-297254 GCF_001604975.1 Cebus imitator | reverse complement strand
AAAAAAAAAAAAAAAAAAAAAAGGGTCCTAGAACAGTGCTGCCCAATAGTCTGCACTGTCTGATATGGTAGCCAGCAGCCACACATATAGTTACTGAGCATTTTAAACATTATAGTATGATTGCAAAATTAAATTTTTCTTACTTAATTTTAAATAATTTAAATAGCTGCATGTGTCTATTGACTACTGTATTAGACAGCACAATTCTAGAACTGATCTATTCATCAGTGCTATGGTTTCTATTAAATATATCATGGGCATAAATGAGTATATAGTATAGTTTAGAGAATAATAAAATAATCGATATATTCCCTAACGAAGCTTAAGAAAGAGATTTTTATGCAAACTTTTGAGGTTCTTCGAGTATCTCTGCCTGATCTCTTCATATGCCACCCCACTCCCAAAGGTAGCTAGTATCTTGAATTTCATGTTTGCCACCATTCCTTTATTTTGCTGTGTACTTTTACCAAAGTTTGTATGCATTCCTAAACAAAACTTTATTTCATTTTACATGTTTTTGGATGTTTTATAAATAGAATTATACCATATGCATTCTTTAATGAAGTACACATTTTTAATTTTACAAGATAATGTCAAATTATTTTTAAAGTGGTTGGACTAACTTTATACACTCATTCATAGTTCAAGAACTGTTTGATTCTTCATATTCTGGCAATAATTATATTTGACAAACTTTTAAATTTGTGTTTATCTGGTAAGTAGGCATAAAATGTCATCTCATTGTATGCTTAATTAGCATCTCCAGATTATTTATAGGGTAAGGGATCTTTGCATTCATATATCTCTTCTTTTGAAATACCTGCTTAACTTTTTTTCTTAACTGATTTATGGGATATTTTTATATATTCTGGATAGTAATTTTTGCCAGTTGGGTGTACTGCAAATATCGTCTCCCTATTTGTGGCTTGTCTTTTACTTTTTATGGTCTATTGAACAGGAATTTTAATTTTAATGTACTTAAATTTAGCATTTACCTCTTTTGCTTGCATATTTGTCATCTTTTAAAAGAAAGCCTTCCTACCCAGAGGTTGTAGAGATATTCTCCTATATTTTCTTCTGCAGGTTTTTGTTTTTCTTTTGCCTTTAAGTCTTTTATCCATCTGTAATTGACTTTTGTGTATGGTGTAAGATGGGGATATAAATTCCTTTATTTCCATAGGGATAATGCATCTGGCATTAATTATTGAATAGACGGGTTATTTACTGACTGATCTTCTGTACCAACTCTTGAATATGTGGGCACAATTCCAGGCCCTCTCTTTTCCTGTATCTTTCATCTCCTTTCATATTTTAATGTATCATTTCATCTTTTTCATGTATATGTGGACACAATTCCAGACCCTCTCTTTTGTCCCATTAGTCTGTTTGTTCAGTCTTTAGACAACACCAGTGTCTTAATTACAATAACGTTGGGTTAAAGAAGCCAAACACAAAAAAGAACTCCATCCCTCTATGCCACTCTCACATTTATATTAAAGTCAAACAGAATGTTCCACATCATCTCCAGTGGGGAATGGAGAAGAGCAGGAGACAAAGTCAGAAAGGCACTGTAGGGATAGATCATGGAGTAAAATGGAAGTCACTGGAAGGCTTTCAGCAGAAAAGCTGCATGATCTGACTTATGTTTTTAAAGTATCACTCTAGAACTTTGTTGAGAATAGGCAGCTGTGGAAGCAGGAGACCAATTATGAGGCCAATGCAACAATCCAGATGAGAGAAGATGGCAGATGGGACCAGAGTAGTGGCAGTAGGGGTGATGATGTGTGGTCAGATACCAGGTACATTATAAAGCTAAAACTGATTATATTTGCTGAAAAATTGCCAAGAGAGTAGATTTTAGGTGCTATTACCACAAAGCAAAAGGGTAACTATGTGAGAAGAAGAATATGTTAATTTCCTTGACTATAGTAGCCAGTTCACTATGTGTAAGTCTGTCATAACATCATGTTGTACACCACAAATATATACAGTGAAAAGAGTGACACATCAGGGTTTTGGCGTGAGCAACTATAAGGATGGATTTCATAGTATAAACAAAATACATATAGAGTACATATAACATGTTTATATGGAATACATGTAAAGTACACACACATACATAGTGCCTAGAACAGGCTGGGAACATGTTATATGTATATGTTTAATAAATAGTTCCTTTCTCTCCCTCTTGGGGCATTGATATAAAGGACAATGTAATACAGACTTTCATACTCAGATAATCTCATACTCAGGTGGCGATTCTGGGTTATGCTTGCCTGATAATAAAATGGAGATGGAACAAGGCTTGTGAAAGAGTGATGCCTACAACTTTGATTCTTGGGTAATGGGCATGCAGTAATAAGGATGCCCATCTTGGGAAATAATCCGAATTTAAAAAGTATCTGTAACCATGTGATTTCCAAGAGGATAATAGTTTTAAGACCAAGTACTATTTTAGCATGAGATTAAGGATGAACGTTTACAGTAGAGAGCTTTGAGATATCTGTTATCTAAGTATAAATAGAACATTCCAACTCCTTGGAAAAAAGCTTAGGTATTTACCAAAACAAACATTATTATCTCTGCTGCTGTTGGTCAATAAAATGCTTTCCAAATGTGATTTTAATTGCATCAGCCTTTAAGATGGTGGCTTGATATGACCTTATTAACTATGTGCCCTTCAGAGATGATAGATCCCATCACCAGCATGACATAGTGTCTCTCTATACATCTAAGTCTGCAAAGCCATTAGGTGCTTCGTTTTTAGATTAACATTATCAACACCAAATTAATCTCTCTGGTTAGTACAAAAGCCATGCTTTCTCCTTTTTGGGGTTTATAATTAATGTCTTACCAAAAGATTCTGTGAAGAACTCCATCCCTCTATGCCACTCTCACATCTTCTCTATGTAGGACCATTCATATCCCTATGAATTCAAGAAATTATGCCCAAATTCTACTCTCCATCCAGCTGGGTTAACTGCTACTGTAAGTCCAACAACCTTAAGTATTCTTGACTTGGTGTTGTTTTGAAAATTGCAAAGAAAGTCCAGAGCATTAACCAGCAGTAAAGACAGATTAGGTTGAAGTAAACCCTTCTTCAAGGCAATGCAAAGTATTAGGAGACGCTTTAATGTAATTTGAAGACCATCTTCCATTTGCATCATTAGTTGAGTATAGCAGCTATTTTTACATGAGCATGACTCCACTTTTGAAATTTGTAAAATTAGTGCAAGATAAATCAAGACATAAAAGAAAAGTTTTTTCTTATTAGGGTTCTCTAGAGCAACAGAACTAAGGGAATAGAAATATATATATGTATAAAGAGGATTTTATTAAGTATTAACTCACATGATCACAAGGTCCCACAATAGGCCATCTGCACACTGAGGAGCAAGGAGAATCAGTCTGAGTTCCAAAACTGAAGAACTTGGAGTCTGATGTTCAAGGGCAGGAAGCATCTAGCATGGGAGAAAGATGTAGGCTGAGACACTAGGCCAGTCTGTATTTTCCCATTTTTCTGCCTGCTTATATTCTAGCCACCCTGGCAGCTGATTAGATGGTGCTTACTCAGATTAAGGGTGGGTCTGCCTTTCCCAGCCCACTGACTCAAATGTTAATCTCCTTTGGCAACACCCTCACAGGCACACCCAGGATCAATACTTTGCATCCTTCAATCAAATCAAGTTGACACTCAGTATTAACTATCACACTTATAAAAAATGCAGTAAGACATTATTGAGTTCTAACAAATAAAAAGGTTAAAAAAAA
>NW_016107786.1:289384-293438 GCF_001604975.1 Cebus imitator | reverse complement strand
AGCCCAAATAGCTAAAGGAATCCTAAGCAAAAAGAACAAACCTGGAGATATCATGTTACCCTACTTCAAACTATATTATAAGGATATAGTAACCAAAACAGCATGATACTGGTACTAAAACAGACACATAGACCAATGGAACAGAATAGAGAACACAGTAATAAAGCTGCACAACTACAGCCATCTGATCATCAACATGTCTACAAAAACAAACAATGGAGAAAGGACTCCCTATTCAATAAATGGTGCTGGGGATAGCAGGCTTGTTATATGCACAAGGGTGAAACAGGACCCCTACTTTCACCATATATAAAAAATCAACATGGATGAAAGACTTAAATGTGAGACCTCAAATTACAAGAATCCTAGAAGAAAACCTAGGAAACATCATTCTGTATATCTGCCTTAGAAAAGAATTTGTGACTAAGTCCTCAAAAGCAATTGCAACAAAAACAAAAATTGGCAAGTGGGACCTAATTAAACTCAAGAGCTCTGCACAGTAAAAGAAACTATCAGCAGAGTAAACAGACATCCTATAGAATTGTAGAAAGTACTTGCAAACTATGCATCTGACAAAGGTCTAATATTCACAGAATCTATAAGGAGCTTAAACAACTGAACAAGCAAAAAAGAAAGAACCCAATTAAAAATAGGCAAAAGACATGATCATACACTTCTCAAAACGAGGCATATACACAGCCAAACATGAAAAAAATGCTCAACATCATGGATCATCAGAGAAATGTAAATCAAAACCACAATGAGGTATCATCTTACAACAGTCAGAGTGACTATTATCAAAAAGTCAAAAAACAACAGATACTGGTGAGGCTGCAGAGAAAAGTGAACACATACACTGTTGGTGGGAATGTAAATTAGTTCAGCCACTGTGGTAAGCAGTTTGGAGATTGCTCAAAGAACTTAAAACATAACTACCATTTGACTCAGTAATCCTATTACTGGGTATATATCCAAAAGAAAATAAATCTACCAAAATGACACATGTACTCATATGTTCATCACAGCACTATTCACAATAGCAAAGATATGGAATCAGTCTAGGTTCTAGGATAAAGAGAATGTGGTACAGATACCCCACAGAATACTGTGCAGCCATTAAAAAGAATGAAATCACGTCCTTTGTGCAACATAGATACAGATGGAGGCCATTATCCTGAGAACGCAGGAAGAGAAAACCAAATATCACATGTTTTCACTTATAAATGGGAATTAAATATTGGGTATTCATGGACATAAAGATGGCAACAATAAAAATTGGGGACTATTTGGAGAGAAGAGGGGAGCCAAGATTGAATAAACTAATCATTGGATACTATCCTCAGTACCTGGATGATGGGATTATCTGTACCCCCAACCTCAGCATCATACAATATACCCAGGTAACAAACCTGCAGATGTATGTCCTGAATCTAAAATAAAGGTTGATAAAAAATAATTAAAGCCAAAAGATCCAATGAAAACTAGTCTGGAAACAAACAAACAAAAAACCATTCTGGTTCTGCAATTTTAAATCTGACTCAATTAAAGAAGGTTATAACTGATGATCCCCAGTGATGGTGTGAAAGCAGAGCAAATTGTCTCTGATATTCAGCACTCAGCATATTTTCTTCTAAGCATACAATAAATCTCTGGAGGATAAATTAAAGAATGAGTGTGAATGTTCGAAGTGCAGTTCAGTGTTACATTCTCTACTTGCCTCTTTTTTTCAGCATGTTTACTTCTATCTTCTCTCATTCTGGCATTCTTTGTTTGTGTCTCTCTCTCCTCCCTCCCTCTCCTGATATTTTCTCCTCTTTCATCCATGTGACAGAAAACATGGCCACATCTTGTTGTGACTTCTAAATTAACATCACCTCCATTCTAATCCAAATGCCAAATGGAGTCAAATTTTAGTAATATGAATTCCAAATAATGTATTCATGTATGCCCCGCCTTCTCACAAAGGTACTGGGGCCATCTTAAAGTAAAAATGCATAGATATGTCAACACAGGCTAGTTAAAGGGAATTGAAATTGTGGTGAGGAATCATATAAAGAAAGTGGGGCTATAATAGTAATAAAATAATGAAATGACATGAAATTATCATCATACTGACAAATAAATTTAGCTGGGAGTTTCCTGGCAAACAAGATAATTAAAGAAACATTATAGATTATACAACTATCACAAACAGAAGAAATAATATTTTTTTAAAGAACCAGGGCTTATTATAATGCTTTGCATATAGCAGGTTCTCAATTTAAACATCTGTCAGATGACTACAAGAAAGTAAACATTTTGGTAGATAAAATATAACATTGTATGGACACAGAAACACACCCACACACATAGGATATAAGGCTTCATAATATTTTTCATCTAACTAACAATACAATGAATCGGGCTACTTCAACCCTATCTCTATATAAAATCAGATATCTTTTTCTGAGGATTCAGATAGAAGTTGAAAGATAGCTTGTATAGACAGTAATTCTACTTAGGACTCCATTGGCTGCACAAAACAGAAATGGACTCAAGTGGACCTAAATTAGTATAAGCAAAAAGCTACTATTTATTATTAAGATATAATGACATGGATCCTAAGGGCCTTGGGAATGGATTAGGACAAATGCTTAGGAGATCTCTCAGCAGAAACCCTACAAGCGAGAAGAGACTGGGGGCCAATATTCAACATTCTTAAAGAAAAGAATTTCCAGCCAAGATTTTCATATTCAGCCAAACTAAGATTCATAAGTGAAGAAGAAATAAAATCCTTTACAGACAAGCAAATGCTGAGAGATTTTGTCACCACCAGGCCCACCTTACAAGAACTCCTGAAGGGAGCACTAAACATGGAAAGAACAAGCAGTACCAGTCACTGCAAAAACATACCAAATTGTAAAGACCATCAAGGCTATGAAGAAACCCATCAATTAATGAGCAAAATAACCAGGCAGCATCATACTGGCAGGATCAAATTCACACATAACAATATTCATCTTAAATGTAAATGGGTTAAATGCCCCAATTAAAAGACACAGACAGGCAAATTGGATAAAGAATCAAGACCCATCAGTGTGCTGTATTCAGGAGACCCATCTCATGTGCAAAGACACACACAGGCTCAAAATAAAGGGATGGAGGAAGATTTACCAAGCAAATGGAAAGCAAAAAAAAGCAGGGGTTGCAATCCAAGTCTCTGAGAAAACAGACTTTAAATCAACAAAGAGCAAAAGAGACAAAGAGGGCATTACATAATGGTAAAGGGATCAATGCAACAAGAAGAGCTAACTATCCTAAATATATATGCACCCAATGCAGGACCACCCAGATTCATAAAGCAAGTTCTTAGACCGACAAAGAGACTTAACGCTCACATAATAATAGTGGGAGACTTTAACACTCCACTGTCAATATTAGACTGAGTAACGAGACAGAAAATTAACAAGGATATCTAGGACTTGAACTCAGCTCTGGACCAAGTGGACCTACTAAAGATCTACAGAACTCTACACCCCAAATCTGCAGAATATACATTCTTCTCAGCACCACATAACACCTATTCTAAAATTGACCACATTATTGGAAGTAAAACACTCCTCAGCAAATGTAAAATAATGGAAATCATAACAAACAGTCTCTCGGATCACAGTGCAATCAAAAGAGAACTTCGGATTAAGAAACTCACTCAAAACTGCACAGCTACATGGAAACTGAACAACCTGCTCCTGAATGACTACTGGATAAATAATGAAATGAAGGCAGAAATAAAGATGTTCTTTGAAACAAATGAGAATGAAGATACAATGTACCAGGATATTTGGGACACATTTAAAGCAGTGTGTAGAGGGAAATTTATAACACTAAATGCCCACAAGAGAAAGCAGGAAAGATCTAAAATTAACATCCTAACATCTCAATTAAAAGAACTAGCGAGGCCGGGCGCGGTGGCTCAAGCCTGTAATCCCAGCACTTTGGGAGGCCGAGGCGGGTGGATCACAAGGTCAAGAGATCGAGACCATCCTGGTCAACACGGTGAAACCCCGTCTCTACT